>NW_022437027.1:4451563-4581857 GCF_009761245.1 Sapajus apella
TTTCTTTCTTTCTTTCTTTCTTTCTTTCTTTCTTTCTTTCTTTCTTTTTTTTTTTTTGAGACAAAGTCTTGCTCTTGTCCCCCAGGCTAGAGTGCAATGGTGCAATCTCGGCTCACTGCAACCTCCACCTCCCGGGTTCGAGAGATTCTCCTGCCTCAGCCTCCCGAGTAGCTGGGATTACAGGCATCTGCCACCATGCCCAGCTAATTTTTGTATTTTTAGTAGAAATGGGATGGGATTTCACCATGTTGGCTAGGCTGGTCTCGAACTCCTGACCTCAGGTGATCTCCCTGCCTCGGCCTCCCAAAGTGCTGAGATTACAGCCATGAGCCACCGCGCCCAGCCTACCCCATTCTTTCTTCACTCTTTCTCCTCTGATTAAATAAGGTGAATGGGGATAAATGATGGTTAGGGCTGGAAATATATATGGTGGCTGCAAAAGATAAAGAATCACTTTTTGCAAGCATCTCCTGTTTCACCCTCCTTTCCTCCCTTCAGGCAGGAGTTGTGTGGCTTTCAAGATGGCTTGGTTGCTGGAAGGTGACTTAGCCAATAATACAGTGCATTGGCTGGGTCCCCAGGTGCACTCAGCAGGTGGTGCTTTCAAAGATTAGCTACAGGCCAATGTGCTGAGAATCAGGATAATAATACAGCTCTTGTGCAGTCATCACCCCTTTAGATACATTTAGGAAAAAAGCCAGTGGGAATGGAAGGAAGGCAGAGATTGTCACAACCACCTGGGCACATCTTACATTTCATTTGCCCTTTCAGGGGTTCTGTTTGCATTATTAACACAAATAATCCTTTCTTCCTTTTAGTCGTGTGTTCTTTCGTTTGTTGTATCATGGAAATATTGGGAATAGTTATTGATTAGCACTATATTTTGCCTTCGAAGAACTTAGAGAAAAGTATTGATCCAGTTTTACCCAATTGTTAGTTAATCTGGCATACAGAAAGATCACCTTTCATCTAATTTAGTAAGTGCTAATTTTCACTGAAACGCCATAAAATGAATTGTAACCCAGAGTCTGAACAGATTTCAGAGATATTATGGTTCTAGGACCTACTCAAAATTTGAAATAATGTGAAAGATTGCAGCGTACTTACTAAGCAGCTATGAAGGGCTGTGAATTCTGCATATTTAATTCTCACTACAACACTGTAAGATGGCTACCATCATCTTTATTTTACAGTTGAGGAAACAGAGGTTAAGTCACTCAGCGAGGGTGAGGGAAGGGAGCAGGGTCAAGGTCTGAGCCCAGGTCTTTCCGTCTTGTCGCACATCCCAGGAGGCTGACATAGAGTGCTCATGCAGGGTGTGGGGCACAGATCAGCTGCGGTGATTTCCCTAGAGAAGTGGTGATAGTGGGCCGGGCGCGGAGGCTCACGCCTGTAATCCCAGCACTCTGGGAGGCCGAGATAGGTAGATCACCTGAGGTCAGGAGTTCGAGACCAGTCTGACCAACATGGAGAAACCTCATCTCTACTAAAAATATAAAATTAGCCGGGCATGGTGGCACATACGTGTAATCCCAGCTACTCGGGAGGCTGAGGCAGGAGAATCGATTGAACCCGGGAGGCAGAGGTTACAGTGAGCCAAGATTGTGTCATTGCACTCCAGCTTGGGCAACAAGAGTGAAACTCTGTCTCCAAAAAAGAGAGAGAGAGAGAAGTGGTGATAGCATTTTTAGGAGAGTAAAGAAATAAAGAACATTAATATACCTGTCTCTTTCATTGTGTGTGTGTGTTTTTTTTTTTTTTTTTTTTTTTTGCTTTAAAGTATCAGTACAAATTCAATCTCAAAATCAATTGCAGTCATCCTATTAGCAGCCCTCTAGGCAGCAAACAGTAGTCTCACTAGGGACATATTGAGGCTCTTAAGTTGTAGAGATAGTAAATGCCCATAATGTATGTTTAAGAAAAATTCTGACTTCAGAGAAACAAGAGTAGTGAAACTTGTTAATTTTAGAACGTGAAAACATGCTCCATAAGGAAATGATTTATAATACTTAGTGACCCCTGCTGCTGTACTCAAAATAGGAGAGACAGAAAAATTCAACAATTAAGTATTGTTTGGAGAATATTAATTTTCTGCCTGGAAAACTGTTTAGCCAACAATGCCACCTGCCTGCCTTCCGCATCTCCCCTCCCACTGGAGGCTGCAGGCTCTTGCTGAAGGGAAGAACAGCTCTAATACAAATCCTCATTACTTTCCCTTTCACACCTTTCCCCCACTAGACTTTAAAAGTGATAATTGCTTGAAATACTGGGAGAAAGTAATTTGTATTGGTAAAGCTCTGGTGAACTTCAAACGAATCTGTGTTCTCTAATGGTGACTTCTTTCTAATTATGGGGCTAGGCAGGTGTGTATTTTGTGGACCTGCTGCATCTGCCCCTACCCGAAAAGCCTCTCACCTCAGCCTGGGACACTTGCTGATGGAAAATAACTTCTCTGGATTAAAAAAAAAAAAAACTCTATGTATACAATAAGAGGCCGTAGTTTAGAACCTTAGGGAATGCCTTAGTATTCAGGACCCTGAATGTTTTGCCTTCTGTTTTCTAGATTAAAACTTACATTATATGGGATCGGTAATATCTAGTGGTTAATCGGTCCCCATTATAAGCACTTCACATGTCCTGTTTAAGACTTACACAGTACTTGCTATGTGCCAGACACTGTTCTAAGTGGTTTGCAAATATTAATGCATGTCCTGCTCATACAGTCCTTCAAGGGTGACCCTGTTCTTGACACCATTGTACAAATGAGGAAGCTAGGCACATGGAGACGGAGACTTGCCAAAGGTCACCCAGTTGGTAAGTGACAGAAGTGATATTCAAACCCACGCAGCCTGTCTCTGGAGTTCATGCTTAATCATCTTCCATTCTGGAAAACAACTTGTCCCTTTTTCATTTTTATAGGCCTTTCTAGATGATTACAGCCTCCAGCAAGTCAACAGCGTTTAGCTTCCATCTCTTAATAATTGAAACAAATTGAGTGCTGAGGAAGTGCTCAGGCTAAAACACTGAGACGTAATAGTTGATGGCCTTACAAGGAGTGGATTTCTCTTCTTTCCTCCAATTTAATTAGTTCTACACAGGTGCTAACTGAAATATGCCTAAAGATTGCAATCCCACAGCAGATAAGTAGCTTCTAGCAGATTTAACAAATTACCCTTTGTCTGCCAAGCTCCTTTGTTATCAAAACTACATTCCTAGGTAGAAATGTTAAGTTTTTACACATCGAAGTTTGCATGCTAAGCTGGGGACACTGGAGAGACCTATTGAATTTTGTGCTTGGTCTGGATCCAATCCTGTATTCCTGGGTGCAGATACCGAATGAAATACACACATAAGTCAACTCTAATTATTTGTACGATCTTCACTTCAGATCTTTTTAATGTAATTAAGAGGCTGAGTATGAGGGATGAGAGAGAAACTTGCAGCTCAACAGGAAGGGCTTGTTTGCTTCTTTTCTGTTTATTTTTTAACCTAATATTTAACTGCGGATCCTAGCTCAGAGCATGTGTATCTTATAAATAAACTGAGAAGTTAGTGATTTGTATCAGTTTCATGAGTGATCCTGCTTATCACAGGGAAGAGATCCGGTAAGATGAACAAGCAGGATTCCAGACACTTGAGTGTTTCTCTTGACAGTGTGGCTGCTCTTATTTTGAAGGACATATCCCCAGTTCCAAGGCCACAGGACATCTCCCACATTTTAATATAATTTATTTTACATGTACAGGAGCAGAACAGCAATCTTTATCCATGTCATGTTTTAATTTGGATAGAAAAATTCAAGTCCAGAAAAACATTATTAGTGCTTCACCTCTTAACCAGGTCAGGTTGCAAGGAGAAAGGGTATACTACGAGTGAGTCAAATCTAGAAGAAGCTGAAAGTAAGAAAGAGGCGCTATGACAAATTGATTGCAGATAAGATGATGATAAACTAAGGCTTTTTAAAAATTACCAGCAAAGTGTTAGGGCTTGTTACAAAACAGTCATCTCTTGCAAAGCACCTGAAGGTTGATGTGGAAAATCTGAGCAATTGGAAAGGAAACCTCAAAGTCAAAGCACACAATTAAAAGCCGTGTGTCAAGGTTGAGGTCCTTTGCAACTATACACTTTCCAGACTGATTGAATAGATGGTTGGGTCTCGTTGAAACTTGCATCTCTTTCTTGAATTAATGTGAAGACAAGCCTCACTTTGTAGCTTCTTTTGCTTTTCCCTATCCCTGCCCAGGAGACCTGTCCCTTTCTAGCCCGCTTTAGCCTGCTAGACCCTTTCAGAGTCTGTCGGGCTCTGAATTGAATTATGAGCTGTGCTTTCTGGGGATCTCCTAGCTGTAAGCATCTACAGGATCAGTGTAAGCATCTTCATGTGGTAACTGTCCTTTTGAGTTACATGCCTGTAGTAGATTTCCTGTCTTTTGTTCTTTTTCTTATCCATAACAGGGAAAATGGCAGTGAGAAGCAGCAGGTTGGGAGGGTATGAAGAGTGAAATTGGACTGTTAGACTCCACGATAATCAGAGGGCATAACATCCCATTTTACTCTCCTTCAGAAGAGCTAAAATGTTCTCAGAGAGTGACAAAAAGATAATTATTTCCTTGACAGCAGCATAGGGAGAAACTTTATGAAAAGCCAAAAAATTTACATGTGTCTGACTTCAGTGACTATCCAAAATAAATTTCAAAGTATACAACTTTTGTTTTTTTTACAAGACAGGTCAAGTAGCATTATCATTTCCTTTTTAAAAAGATATAAAGCCTTTTCTCTGATTGTAAGGACAATGCACAATATTCTAGAAAAAATTTTGGAAAGCATAAGAGATGAAAATTACCTGTAGTCTCACAAGTTAACATTGTGGCTTACATTTCATGCATATACTTCTGGTCTCTTTTTTTTTTTTCTTTGTAGACTTTATATGAGTTTCATGTTTTTCCCAGAAGTCAGGCAGCTAAATCTGTGTGATCTTTACAAGAAACACACACACACACACACACACACACACACACACACACACACACCCTCCCTTTCTCTCTCTCTGCTCATAAATGCTATCATGTTTGCCTGCAAAGGTCATTGACCTCAGCTCTTCTTCCGAGGCACGAGTCCATACATTCATGCAAAATAAAAACGATAAAAGTCATAATGAGAGGCAGAGAGAGTGGACTGTTTAAAGGCTCAGTCCTTTCAACTAAGATCAATGAGTCTTTTTATCTTAAGAGGCATGTGAGATGTGGGGTTTTTCTGTATTTTTCAATCATGCACAAGTGACCAGCCAGCTGTTGGACTCTGGGTGACAGTGCTTGTGTCTGACCTGCTGTCTGATTTCTTCTCATTCCTCTGTCACTACCCATTTTTCAACCTGTCTGCCACCTCCATTCATATGGATTTCCTCTGTGCACTCATAGAAAAGGAATGTAAATATGTATAAACTACCCTTCATTGGTGAGTGTTTTTAGATGACCATGTAATGTCACTTTTTCTTGCATATTTTTGACCAACTTGACTGGGTTTTGGAAAAATAATTTGAATTTCTTACACTGATATTTGCAACTCATTCATGACAGGTAGTCTTCTGGAGCTACGGGATAGCTTATAAACAGAAGTTGAGCCTTAGAGTCTGGTGCTGGCACTACTTTGCAGCCCAGTGACCTCATACAAGTCACTTTGTAACTTTTTTTTTTTTTTAATTATTATACTTTAAGTTCTGGGTTACATGTGCAGAACAGTGCAGATTTGTTACATAGGTATTCACGTGCCTTGGTGGTTTGCTACATCCGTCCACCCACCCTCTGTCTTTATAACTTTTGTTGCCTGAAACGACAAACAACAAAAGTACCCTAATGAGTACATCAGTATACCATGTTGTTGCTGACTTGCTTCCACTGGACATTGAAAATGGAGCCCATCATCTTTCCTCATCCTGCCTGCCCTCCCTATCCTAGTCCATAAAGGCAGTCTCAGTCTTGAAAACCTGGAAGCCTCTTCCTCCTGGCCTTTCCCCTTCACGCAGCACACCCAGGCTGTCACTGTCTTCTTCCCATCCTTTTTACCTCCTGTCTGGACTTGCATCTCCTAATGGCTGGTTTTTCTTAACAATTCACATTATAGGTGTTTGCATATAGGTCTTACGTCCTTGAGTAGATACTAAGTTCCTTGAGAATAGTGATGAGATTTTACTTATCTTTGCCTCCTTGACATGCTTCCTTGGGATAGCACCTTAGCATGGTAGGCCTTCACGTAAGTGCTTATTGAGTTGGATAGATGAACGTAATTGATGGAACCATTGATCTCACTGAGGCATATCTGGAGTCACCCCTGGGCATTTGTTTGGTAGTAGCTTGGTGTCACAGGTGGGGCACTGGATGTGGAATGGCAACATTTGGAGCTCAACTGCAGACCCAGCTGCCTGACTTCTCCGAATATCACTGACGGAGGGTAGTCAGAATTTATTGAACCCTCAGGCTCCTTCAGCTCTGGAATTCTACATTAATAAACTGCTTTGCACTTGATCACTTTGAAGTGGCAGTTTTTCCCCTTTCTTTATAAGGTAAATGAATATTTCATCTCAAGCCCAGGAGTCACTTTGCACATATCCTGTGATGGAAGGCTAATGAAAGCTTTTGTTAGAGACCTTAAATTGGGAGAGACAGGATCATATCCATTGCTGTATCATAAGAATTTCACCAATGCTATAGAGAAATGAAATAAAAGACTTAAAATTTTCATTCATATCTACATGATTTGAAACATTATTGAAGTTAATTTTGAAAACAGGAAAATGGAGATGTTTGAGGTAAAAACAATTTTTGAAATTCTGAGTGGCTTTTAACCTTTTCATTAAAACTCTAGAAGACTACAAGAGTAGATATTAAAAGTGGATTCAGGCTGAGCATGGTGGCTCACACCTGTAATTCCATCATTTTGGGAGGCTGAAATGGGAGGACCACCTGAGGTCAGGAGTTTGAGACCAGCCCAGCCAACATAATAAAACCCCACCTCTACTAAAAATACAAAAATTAACCAGGCGTGGTGGTGGGTGCCTGTAATCCCGGCTACTCAGGAGGCAGAGGCAGGAGAATCGCTTGAACCTGGGAGGCGGAGGTTGCAGTGAGCCGAGATCGCGCCACTGCACTCCAGCCTGGTGACAGAGCAAGATTACATCTCACACACAAAAAAAAAAAAAGAAAAAAAAAAGTGGATTCTTCATGCAATTCTGAGTTTAAAAAAACCGTGTTTTTAAATGTAGGAAAAACATAAACCCGTAGTATTAAGCTCTGAGGGTTAAATATGTATAGCTTCCAGGTTATCAATGAAGACTATAAACTGGGCCTGGTGACAGAGACCTTTGCTCGTGCCTGTGATTTTAGAGTCTGCAAGGCACGTTCCCTTCAGCTCCATGTCACACACCTGTCTCCACCTGGCAGCTGAGAACAAGCCTAGAAGACAGTGCCAGTTCCCAGGAGGCTTACACGCTCCCTAATTGTCCTCTGGCAGTTTGGAGGATACCTGAAAAGGCACACTTCCAACTCCCAGCTGTCAGTTCACAGTCATGCCCACAGAGAGTCAGATTGATGCCATTTATGGAACTCCAGAGAGAGCTGTGGAAGGGGAGGGGCAAGGAAGACTAATAACAGCCCTTTTGCCATCATGGGAAGATAGGCCCAGGGAACGGGGTGGGGAGTGGGAAGGAGCATTCCTAGGTATGTCCTTCATACGATAATTTGGATGTCATCTATTTGCCTAAACATACACAGTATGTCATACTTTTGCTGTGGGTTGTACGTTGGTTATATAGAATCCCAATTTTAGCTTTCTGGGATTCCCCTGTTATCACTACATGTGAAATTACAATATTCAGAGGTATAATATATATACATGGTAAAATTTCATTTGGGTTTGCCTTCTGTATAAAGTAAAATTAGCCTTCAATTAGTCCAAATCAGTTGTTGTGCCTTTGGTTTTTTTTTTTTAATTGGGATATAATTCACATAACTTGTAATTCACCCTGAAATGTGTACAGTTCAGTGGTTGTTAGCATATTCACTATGCTGTACAAGTATCACCATTGTCTAATTCTGTCATTCCAAATAGAAACCCGGTATCTGTTAGCAGTCATTCTCAATTACTCCCTCCACTTAGCCTCCCTCAACCCCTCATCTACTTTGTTACTATGGCTTTGCCTAGTCTGGACATTTCATATACATGGAATTACATAGTATGTGGCCTTTTTGTTTATGGTTTATTCACTTAACAGAATGTTTTCAGAGTTCATTCCATTGAATGTCAGTCCTTTGTTCTTTTCATGGATGAATAATATCCCATTGCATATGTATATACCAGAATTTGTTTATCCATTCATGGTTCATGGACATTTTGAGTTTTTAACATTGTTAAGAACATTTGTGTACATGTATTTGTGTGAATGTAAGACTTCAGTTCCCTCAGGTAGAAGGAGTGGAATCACTGGGTCATATGGTCATTCTGTGTTTACCTTTTCAAGAAACTGCAAAACTGTTTTCTATTTCTTTTGGACATCTTTAAACCTCAAAACATCAACTACTTTGAATTTTTTGAGAGGGAGAGGGAGTTAAATTAACACATTTGGTTAGAGAAAACACAACTGAAATAGTAGTAAGAGAAGGAAAAATTCAGGTTATGTGAAGCAAAAGAAAACGTTGTTTACATTGATTTATAGTATCTCCACATTTACACATTGAAATGATTAAATAGAGTGGGTGGAGAAAATGAATTGCCACAGAATTTTAATAGACATATCCAAATTCTGGTGAAAAAATTTGTAATTATTGTCAATAATTAGCTATAACAAGGTAGAGAAGATATCCTGAGCATTGCTAGTTAGCTGAAAGAATTGAGAATGTGAAGAAATTACATTATTAGCATAAAATGGAAAATTAAGGGGAAGGTGAAAAACATAGGCACATAAATTCATTCCTTAAAATGGTTGCTTCTTTGTTCTAGGGACAGGAGTTTTCTGAATATGCAATAGTAGCTTACATTCTTTCTTGACATCCCATTCATCAACTTGTCCTGGGAATCACAAGGCTTGTGAATAATTTATTGATTGGTTGTAGTATTCATTAGCACGCTCACATGTTATTGCATAACCATTTCTAAAACATAAACACAGATGATGACAGCATTTTAGGAGGAAGGAAAAGGTTCCATGATGATTCTTTGTTGTTTGGCTGCGTGTTTGCAGCTTGACAGTTGCCTCTGGGGCCTCGTGGCCCACTCTAGGTCAGCTTTTGAGACCCATGTAGTGACAGGAGCTACGTGCTCCTAGAGAACCAGAAAATGGACTGCATCATGGTTTGGTGAAAGAAAACAGGATTGAGTTCCACTTTTCTACTTACTGTGTGCTTTTGGACTTTACTGAGATTTCTTGTTCTTCTCTGAAACATGGGATATTTATTAATGCCTTCCTCACAGGGTGATAGTGAGATCCAAATGAGATAAGGATCCTGGAAGCACTTGGTAGGCTAATGTAAATTTGATGATTTTCATTATTGTTTAATTCTAGCATTCTTCCTCAAGACATCACCCTTTTGTTGGAGGGTCTTATTCATAGCTATACCACACTGCCAAAGACGTGTCCTCTTTGAAATAAAGTACTTACTGGAGACCCAAAATCCAAACCAATGGAATAAGGCAGGACTCTGATTCCACAATTGCTGTGTCTAAGACCCTACTTCTGTAATCACGTAAGGCATGGAGCTTAGAACCGCTATATCAGCTGGAGACTTTGGACGGATTTTATGTCTATGCAGCTAACTCTAGGTGCCTGCCGTCTCCTTCCCTTCTTCTGAGTCTGAGAAATGCCACTTTCCTCATCACAGACTTGCCCGACTGAGTTTTTCTATGGAAGTTAATTTAGTGGTAGAGATTCAAGGCCGGTTGAGGTCACAGGAGTACAGAGTGGTGCCTTTGCTGAAGAAAGGGCATAGCCCTTTGTGGAATTTTGGCAGGATGACCACCTCTCATCTGTAGGTTCTATCCCTAGGTTGTAATGATTAGCACAATCTTACAGGTTGGTGCACTGAAAGAAATCAGGTTAGTAATAATTTTAATGACAATTGAAGTAACGTAATGACAACATTCTTTTGCTCTCTGTCTTAAATTTGTTCTGTAAGCTTTATTGATGTTCCTTCAAATTATCATTGATGTTCTTTCAGATTCCCAGTGCATGTTGCCGGTAAACCAGTGACCCCCATCAGCAGTGTGGCATTGACCCATCTTAAAACTGATTCTTGGCTGGGCGCGGTGGCTCACGCCTGTAATCCCAGCACTTTGGGAGGCCGAGGCGGGTGGATCACGAGGTCAAGAGATCGAGACCATCCTGGTCAACATGGTGAAACCCCGTCTCTACTGAAAATACAAAAAATTAGCTGGGCATGGTGGTGCGTGCCTGTAATCCCAGCTACTCAGGAGGCTGAGGCAGGAAAATTGCCTGAACCCGGGAGGCGGAGGTTGCAGTGAGCCGAGATCGCGCCATTGCACTCCAGCCTGGGTAACAAGAGCAAAACTCCGTCTCAAAAAAAAAAAAAAAAAAAAAAAAAAAAACAAAAAAAAAACGGATTCTTAAAATGTTCAGTAAATAAGCCCCCCTTTTTTTTGAGATAGAGTTTCACTCTGGTTGGCCAGGCTGGAGTGCAGTGGCACTCAGCTCACTGCAACCTCTGCCTCCCAGGTTCAAATGACTCTCCAGCTGCAGCCTCCCTTAGTAGCTGGGATTACAGGCACACGCCACCACGCCTAGCTAATTTTGTATTTTTAATAGAGACAAGTTTGTCCATGTTGGTGAGACTGGTCTCAAACTCCTGATCTCAGGTGATCCACCTGCCTCGGCCTCCACATGCAGTTCTTTCTTTTGCTTTCCTGACTTTTTTTTCCATAGCTACTTTTAACCATAGTGTCAGATCTACAAAATATTAGAGCATTGAAATTCAAAGCTTTAGAACCCATAGATCACGGGGTCACTGGAACTGGAAAGGGCATCAGAGATAATTATTCCCATACTTTATCATTTGTTGGTAGCAGGAATCCAGTGCTCATACTTTATCATTTCTTGATAGCAGGAATCCGAAACTCATGAGTCACAAACTCCAAGTTGTTGTACATAGGGTCGTGCCTACCCACTCCTCTCCCTTGTGTTTACTATTCTTGCTACCGGCAAGAGTAGACTGTCTTGAGAACATTCTTCAATACGCCCTTAAATTATTTTTACTTCTTTACACATTCACCATGGTTTTCAGAAATCCCTAAGCTGGTTGTCATATTCTCTAGAAAGAATTTGTTTCTTGAGTGAACTTGCTGCAAAGACAAAAGCGTCTCATCTTTCCCTATTTTAATACTGTATTTAGCCCAATGTCAGCTTCTGTGCATTTGGCCTGGACAACTGCTCTGTGATATACTGCCTCATGTCAAAAGCTGCATTAGTTATTCTTTAATGCACTTGTGAAATTGTCTCAATTATTTGCTTTTTTATGTAAAATTTGTTTCTTACAGATAACTTTCTAAAATAATCACATCAAGTGTCCCTCCCATGTTAGCAGGAAGTGGGTCATGAAGCAGGTCACCCCAGATCATGTTAAATGACGATCTTTGAAATTTTTCATTCTGAAATGGTTTCAGACAACCAACAGAATGGGAAAAAATTTTTGCAGTTTACCCATCTGACAAAGGGCTGATATCCAGAATTTACAAAGAACTAAAACAGATTTACAGGAAAAAAACAAACAAGCCCATTCAAAAGTGGGCAAAGGATATGAACAGACACTTTACAAAAGAAGACATACATGAGGCCAACAAACATATGAAAAAATGCTCATCATCACTGGTCGTTAGAGAAATGCAAATCAAAACTACATTGAGATACCATCTCATGCCAGTTAGAATGGCAATCATTAAAAAATCTGGAGACAACAGATGCTGGAGAGGATGTGGAGAAATAGGAACACTTTTACACTGTTGGTGGGAGTGTAAATTAGTTCAACCATTGTGGAAGACAGTGTGGCGATTCCTCAAGGACCTAGAAATAGAAATTCCATTAGACCCAGCAATCCCATTACTGGGTATATATCCAAAGGATTATAAATTGTTCTGCTATAAGGACACGTGCACACGAATGTTCATTGCAGCACTGTTCACAATAGCAAAGACCTGGAACCAACCCAAATGCCCATCGATGATAGACTGGATAGGGAAAATGTGGCACATATATACCGTGGAATATTACACAGCCATCAAAAACGATGAGTTTGCGTCCTTTGTAGGGACATGGATGAACCTGGAAGCCATCATTCTCAGCAAACTGACACAGGAGCAGAAAATCAAACACCGCATGTTCTCACTCATAGGTGGGTGTTGAACAGTGAGAACACATGGACACAGGGAGAGGAGCACTACATACTGGGGTCTGTTGGAGAGAAATAGGGGAGGGACAGCGGGGTGTGGGGAGTTGGGGGGGGATGGTATGGGGAGAAATGCCAGATATAGGTGAAGAGGGGAAGACAGCAAATCACATTGCCACGTGTGTACCTGTGCAACAATCTTGCATGTTCTTCACATGTACCCCAAAACCTAAAATGCAATTAAAAAAAAAAAAAGATCAAGATTATGATCCTGTTGTTTGTCAAAGAGAAATAAAAGAGTTTTTCACCTAGTAATTTAGGAAGGGATTCAATGTTTACCAGTGGGGTGCTGTTACATGTGAAAAAATTGGCTCAAGGGAGAGGGGAGTTTTCACATTTGCCAATTTCCATGGTATAAATAATCCTACCATGACCAATTTCAGACTACCAACATGATAATAACAGGCTCTCAAAATTCCTGAAAATTTAGCCATCAGGTCTCTGAGCTAGAACAAGTCAGCTCATGCACACTACTATAAATTCAGGGCAGTGTAGATCGCTCTTGTGAAAGATCTGTAGATTAGAGATTCAGAATCTGTCTTGAGTTTTTCAGTATGTTCCCCTAAAAGAGATGGAAATGAAAATAAAATTCAGGAGGCAAATAGTCTATTTTTAATACTTGGTACAAAATGGAGTTTATCTTTGATTTTATATTGACACAAGTGCCCTTTTTCACTAGCAGAGCATAGCTATTGTTGTCTTTGCTACTACAGTTTTCCATGAGCTATAGACTATTTCTTTTTTATAATTTATTAATAGAATTGAAAGTCTTTTAAAAGGTCTTTAAATTTTTCCTCTTTTTTTGAAACAAATGTTTTTAGGGAAAATATTCTCTTCTGGCTTGACTTACTTGGGAGCTTTAAGATGAAGCAAAATTACATAGAACCCAGTTTACATAATCTGCTTTCTTTCTCATTTAAGTTTCCAGACTCAATTTCCAACTCATTTTAGGTTTTGTTTTTAAGTCTAGAACAAAAGGTTCTATTTTTCTTGACTCATATAAGCATATCCTGTTAATAGTGTTGTCTGCGGCATCATTTTTCACTCAAGATAAGCTCTACTTTTTCTTCCTAGATGATATGCTATGATGTGAAATGGAAAAGATGTTTACCTGTCAAGGAATGAGTTTATTAGTAACCTGCAATGAATCTGAAAATGTGTAGTAGGCATTTATAAAAGCTATCTGAGTTGACTGGCAAGTTGAAGAAGTTACATGTAACTTCTGGAAGACACAATATTTATTCATAAGGATCATTCTACGCTGTAAAAGAGCGATACCTTTTAGTAATTTTTTTGCACCATAAAATGAAATGTTCTAGTTCTATACTAGTTGGCATATAAATATTTGGTTTTAAATATATTGACTTGTCTCTCAGTATGAGATATTGAAATCCAGTGTTAAATTGCCAGCTCTGCCACTCACCTTCTCTGATTTTTCCATTTTTTTACCTATAAAGGTAAAAAAAGGAACCTTTGTTTACAACATGTCAATTTTTTGTTTAAGTCAAATTTGATTACGAGCGAAAGGGGGCCATTCCATCTACAAATGTTTAAACCGTAAGCAGAACTGCCTGATAGAAATATAATGCAGACCACAAATGCAAGTCATATATGTAATTTTAGGTTTTCTTCAGCTATGTCAAAAAGTAAAGACAGGTAAAATTAATTTTAGTTACAAATTTATTGAACGTAATGTCAGCAATGTTGTTTGAACATGTAATTAATGTAAACAAATTGAGATAGTTTACATTCTTCTTTTCACACAAAATATTTGAATTCTAGTATGTTACTCTTATGGCATGCCTCAGCTTGGACTAGCCACCTTTCCAGGGTTCAACCAAATGCCTAGTGGCTACCATATTGGACAGCACAACCCTGCAAGTCTATAGAATAGCTTTAATGCTAATCTTACAGTGTAAACATCAAATTTATATGTTCATAGAAAATGATTTGAGTTCCCCAATAACTTTAGCTCTCAATTATTTATACTTTTATTCCCGATCTTACTGATAGCAGCTGAACCAAATAATTTGTTGTATTTTCCCCCTTTGATTCCTGAAAGGCTTTTCAGAAGTTCTGTAGAGAAATGAGTACCCCTGTAGACATAAATGTTGCTTTTTCATTTATTAAAACACCCCATTTTAAGCAGACAATACTGCATATATATGGCACTTATTAAAAACAGGGAAGGTTCGGCGGGACAAAATTATACACATAAGCATTTCTGTTACTGTTCTGTAAATCCTTCATACCTGATCTTAAAAAAAAAATCAGTTTATTTAAACTAAAATAAGGCAAATGCTTTTCATAGATAGATACTTAAACGTGAAAGCCCCCCTAAATATAAAATAGCTAGATTTAAGTCTGTTGGCTTCTCCCCTATGGCATTTTGCACCATCCATTTGTAATCTGAACATATAGACAGATCATCTGTACTTCACATCTGGGCAGGTGTGGGACTTCTCTAACCTCAACCTTGTGCAGGGTCCAGCCTGCCTACCCCCTCAACCCCGCTACAGGAGATCTAGAGTCCATCTCTCAGGCCCCAACCATTCTTCCTTTCCTGCTGGACATTCTGAGTGCCAAGGAGAGCTCATCCACCTTCTAAACCGGGTAGTATACAGGTATGGCTGTGGTGGCAGTGGGAAGTCCCTCCCTCTGAATATGCCATTCCTGGGCAGTGGAGGCAGAAAGCCTTTTTAACCAACATGTTCCCAAACCAGCACCAGAAAACCTTGTTGGGTCTATTCAACAAGATGGCTGAATGAGGTTCTGAGGAAACCTTTCTGGAATTTGTCCCCCTCCCCTCCACCAACTCGCCCCAAACACTGTGGTCCCTCTCTGGTTCTGGAGTCCCTTGGGTTGCCTCATGCTGTCTCTGGTCCAATCTCTCTGCATGGTAGACAGAGAAAGCTCTTGCCCTGACACCTCACTCACCTTCGTTGATTTGTTTACCTTCCATTATTTTCCACTGACCTGCACAAATACTACTTTGACCAAACTGACTGTACTTCAGCTTATTAATCACAATAAGTTATTATACAGATTGGATTGGTAAAATACTTCTCTCAGAATAAGGCAGTAGTTTTTTTAAAATTTTCTAATCTTTAATTATTGTGGGTACATGATAGATATGTATATTTATGGGGTACATGTGATCTTTTGATACAAGATGTAGTAATCACGTCAGGGTAATTGGGGTATCCATTGCCACAAGCATCTATCATTTCATTGTGTTAGGAACATTCTAATTCTACTCCGCTAGTTATTTTTAAACTTATGATAAATTATTGTTGGCTCTAGTCACCCTGTAGTGCTATCAAAACTAGATCTTATTCTAAATATATTTTTGCACTTATTTACCATCCCCATCCCCCTCACCCCCAATTCCAGGCCACTTGTAACCATCATTCTACTCTTTGTCTCCATGAGCTTAATTGTATTAATTTTTAGCTCCCACAAATAAGTGAGAACATATGATATTTGTTTTTCTGTGCCTGGCTTACTTCACATAACATAATGTCATCCAGTGCCATCCATGTTGCAAATGCAAAGATGTCATTCTGATTTGAGCCGAATAATATTCCATTGTGTATATACCACATTTTCTCTATCCATTCACCCATTAATGGACAGTAAGGTTGATTCCGAATCTTAGCTATTGTGAATAGTGCTGCAGTAGACATGGGAATGTGAATAGCTCTTTGACATACTGATTTCCTTTCTTTTGAGTATACCTAGGAGTGGGATTACTAGATAATAAGGTAGTACTGTTTTTATTTTTTTGAGGCAACTCCACACTGTTCTCCATAGTCATCATATTAATTTACATTTCCACCAACATTGTATGAGGGCTCTCTTTTCTTTACACCCACGCCACCATTCGTTATTACCCATCTTTTGGATAAAAGCCATTTTAACTGGGGTGAGATGATGTCTCATTATTTTGATTTGCATTTCTCTGATGATTAATTATGTTGAGTACATTTTCTTATGCCTGTTTGCCATTTGTGTGTCTTCTTTTGAGAAATGTCTATTCAGATCATTTGCCCATTTTACAATGGGACCATTTCACTTTTTCCTATTGAGTTGTTTGAGCACTTCATATATTCTAGTTATTAGTCCCTTGTCAGATGGGGAATTTGCAAGTATTTTCCCCCATGCTGTGGGTTGTCTCTTCACATTTTTGACTATTCCCTTTGCTCTCCAGAAGCTTTTTAACTTAATGTGATCACATTTGTCCATTTGCTTTGTAAGGCATCAGGCTTCCATCTAGGGATCATGGGCCACTTCTTCCCCTGCCCTCCCCTGTGCATACTGCAACTCTCCTGCCCCAGTCCATTGATGTGTAATTGTATATGTGTATAAAAACATCAATACACACCTTTCATCTTATTTTCATGTCTGTGATCCAAAAAGGATGAACCATTGGACTCTTGCTCTGCCCCGTGTCCTTCCACTGGAAAGTTTTCCATATCCCATAGAATCCCTGTACCACTGCTGCTGCTGCTGTCCCTCCCCCGCGCCCGCCTTCCTCTTGCCTCCTTAGAATCTGGTGGTCCCTTCTTTTACTTATGCCCCATCCCTTTATTTGACCTCTGAATTAACCACTTTAATGCCTTACTTGTGCTGTTTTACCACTAAATAGTATAAGTAAGTAAATTTCAAATGTTTTAATTTTTTTTTGGCTTGTTTATCTTGAATGACTCTAGTTCCTTCTCTTAATTTTCAAAGTATTTTCTTCAACATGAAAAATTAATGGAGTACTTAGATGATTAGGGGTGTGGTGAGGGTGTTGTGAAATCAATCAAATAATAGGATGTTGCAACTTTGCATAATTAGATGTCATTTTCCATTTACCCTGATTTTTCCTCAACCTCTAACCTTAACCCAAGTCCCTCTGTTTTCAAGCTCCAGTTACTGAAAACAGTGCATCTCCCTTTGTCTCCCGGAATGAATTATTCTGAGAGCCTCGTTTCCTTCTCTGTAAAACAGAAGTCTTAACACCTAACTTAGCAGTGTCTTTAGGATTAAATGACGTAATGTTTGTAATTCATCACCTTACAGAGAACACAGAGAATGGTGGGTTTTCCATGCTTTTTAAAAGACAGCTCTTCCTGCATTCTATTTGTAGTCTGATTCATGCTGGGTGACATCAATCTTCTCCAAGTGGTCCACTGTTCCTGTCTAGATGCTTCATTACAGTTGAGCCCACAGCAGGCCATATGCACTTGGTCAGATAGTTTGGAACAGGGATGAAGAGCGTAGCTGAGCACCAAGCAGTGTGGGGCAGGAACAGCAGGGACTTTTGTATCAAACAAATGCCAGCACAGATCCTCTCTCCATTAATTATTACTTAGCTCTGTGTTCAAAAAGACTCAGCCTTCTCATCTATAAATATGGGGGTAATAATACCCACTTACATGGATAAGTGCCAGAGTATATAACAACACTACTGTAATGACTGGTACTTACTAAGTGTGCAACCCATGTTAGTTCCTTTCCCTCTTAAGAAAACATTTCAGTTGTCTGATGATAGTGCAGGTCTCTAGACCATCTCTTTCCCTCCAGAGTTGGGCTCATGGACTGTTTGAATCTTAAGTGCCTGGGGCCTCATTCTTATCTGAAAAATGCAGCTGCATCACCACACGTAGGAGTCTTAGATTTGAAAGCCACATCAGACCTGAAGCAGGCGTTTGGCTTTGGTGGATCTTGGGAAATAGTTCCAGTACCTTATTTCTGAGGTCGAGATGCAAGAATCAGTGTATACTTTTGGAGTAAATCTGCCTCTCTTTCTGGGAAGGCTTGAGAAGCTCAGATTCTCAGAACAGGAGGGGAAGGCGAATATGAAGTTACATGGCTTTATCTCACAAGTACCAGACTTCTTAAGTGTTTAATGAAAAGCAAAAATGCCACCATAACAATCGAGGCCAGATGAAATTCCTCATCTCAATAAGTTGATGAAATGTTCAAATTCTCCTGGATTCAGTTATTACCAGAAGATTATTGATTAAATGCACACCCAGTTGAAACTCGAGGCCTTTATGCACAGCCAGACCCCGCCCTTTGGGGTTAGTTGAGTTAGAACCTGGAGATGTGGAGAATGAGGACCAGCTACCGGGCCAGCAGGTTTCTCGCCAGTCACTCCTCTTACCAGCAGACCCCAGGCCTTAGCCAGTCGGCATTTGAACCACCTTTTTAGTTCTTCCCAGAACCGCATCCTCAGAGGCTAACAGCTTTCATGACACCTTCAATTCCTGCCAGTGGTGACTGGGTCATTTCTGGGAATGCTGCTTTGGGGGTGGCTCTCAGGATCCCTAAGTGGCACCCACTTTGTGTCCACAGGAGTTATGGGTTTTATTGGCCGTGATGCCAAAGAGGTCCTCACCTGCAGGGACCAGCCTGGGTGGCAGCCAACCAAGCCTCCTTGGAATGTTTTCTAGTCCTGGAGAGAAAGGCAGCAGTTGAGTCTCTGTAGTGCTAACCACTTCTGCTGAGGTGCTTCTTTGTCTGAGGTGATTCCTGTGCCTGGAACAGAGACCACACAGCCATTTCATAGATGTCACATGCTGTCAGGTGTGGCCCGGATGGACATCCCAGTGTCCAAGATTTTATGAACCTGGCTTTCAGGAAGGCCACATGGTGTACGGGTAATGAGCTTGGCCTCTAGAGCCAGACTTCTGCCTTTGAATCCTGGCTTTGCTGCTTGCTAGGACACATACCCTTCAAGAATATTTTCTTCTCCATGCCTCTTTTCTCATCTGTAAAAGGGGGATAATCATAATACCTGTCTCAAAGCTGTTGTGAGGATAAAGTGCTTAGCACACAGTAAGCACTTGGTAAGTGTTAATTGCTATAATTATTATGTATTATGTGAGTAGGTTGTCCTGATGGTGATTTGCAAATTCAAGAAAGGATTTCAGGCTTCTCCCTAAACAACCATGTATGAGTGCTGGATGTGTGCCAGAGAATTTTCTTCCAGAATCCACTCTTTATATTTTCTACCTTTTTTTTTTTTTTTTTTTTTTTAAGTATCCACTGTTTTTATCTTTTCCTTTGCTCATCCACCAGTCACCTGCCTGAGATTAAAGAATGCGCAGTTGGAATCAAAACCAAGGGTTTTGGTCTTAGCCACTTACTACCCTGTGTGTGAGCTTAAACAAGTCACTGAACCTCTGAGCAGAAGTGGATAATTTGGGGTGACTTAGGGCTGCCAAGTATCTCGCAAAGATGGACTAACTGTGCATCCTGTTACCCTGAAGTAATGAAACAGAGCACATGTTGGGACTACCTGGTGATTCTCCACCGGAAGCGAAGACTTATCTGATTGTATCTGTGAATAAAAAAGGTGATTTTTACCCTTTCTCCCTCCTTCCCTCCCTTACAGCAAGATGTATAGTAGAAAAAGCACCCGAGTAGGAATCAGAAGACTTGGGTCCCTGATTGAGAGCCAAGTCAGCCAATCCCTGACTTGGGATCAAGTGTCAAATTTCTCTACTATTTGATTCCACTGTACTGGGGAGCCCCAGGGATTCATTCCCATTGTGCTCAAAGTGTCCCTGTGTTGCTGGAGTTGTGTAGTGAGCAGGGAGGTACTATTTTGTACGGTGGTCTTGCCTTGACCCACCGATTCCCTGGTGATCTCTGTTTCTCAGCTTCCAGTCTGTAAAATTAAAATAAGGAGCTAAAATAAGCTACTAAATGTACTTGAGGTTTCTTACAGCTTAAACGTAATACAAAGGCACAGACACACTTAGAGACACACTTTTTCCTATCATCAGGTTTATTTTCTTCATAGTATTTGATACTGCCTTTTCAGATTTTGCTTTTTAGCTTTTTTTTTTTAAACGTATTCTTTATTTCCAGCACCTACCCCCTGCTGCTTGACCCCACTTCCAGAACCACAGAAGATAAACTGCATGAATTAGAGACCCTATCTCTGTGTTGGACATTGATGCTAGAATAGTGCTTGGAACATTTTAGGTGCTTAATAAATACACACATATGCACACAGTCATGTATAACTCTGCATATAATGTAGCCACTTAGGTTTCTACAGACAGTCGGTTGATTATTTTTACCCTTACCTACTCCCCACAAGAAAATATGTACCACATTTTATTAGGAGATTAGATGAATGGAATTAAGAATGGTTATACTGGCTGTCTTAAAACTTAACCAAAGTAGCAATGCTAGGGTTCTCACCTTGTGTGTGCACATAGTCTCAAGGGGCAGTATCTCCTGAAATCAGAGGAAGCCTGCAGATTTTTGGGCTGAGGACTCTTGACCGTGATAACGATGTTCCACGTATCTGCAGTGTAAGTTAGAATCCACTTTGTTCTGTTTATATACGTGGTGGAGATGGTTGGCAGCAAGCAAAGCATAACCCTTGGAATTCTGCTCACACATGCTATTGAAATTTCATATTACTTTTATTATTTGGCCACAAAAATGGACATAATCCTTGTTGGCTGTAGCACATCTACTAGTACTGCTTTCGCTATCCATCTTGCAAAATATAAGACAAGGCCAGAGCTTAAATTAAAATCCTCGGCTTCTTATCTCCTTCCCACAGGAAAGCAAATCTGTGTTGAAAACCGTAAAATTAAGAGGAGAGCAAGGATAGCATAATTTAGCAAAAAATTCATGGCACCCGATTCTGAGCTATATGACTGGAGGGATAGGTCAGACATTAAGATGCCGCCTGCTAATGCAAGTTCCTTAAGGTGGTGCTCTGGAAAAAAGAATATTTCCAGAAGATTTCTGCAATGTTTACTCTTTGTAAGTACCCTAAGAAAATATCTTTGTAGATTGGTTGGCAATTATGTTTCTTTATGAAACTTTCAAAATGAAACTAAAAGACATTATTCTAAAGTATATTTGAAATCCCTTCATTTTAACATTTGAGTGTTGAGATTTGTGTTTCTATTTTAAAAAGAGTTTATGATAGCCTCCTCCTATCCCCACCCCCACTTCTAGCATTCTAAATTCCATATCTTCAAGAAGCTCATTCTGCTATTTGGAAAACTGCATCATTAACACTTGAAAAGCATTTAAAGATTTGCTTAACCTTTTACACATTTATATGAATAGATGTTTGTGCTGTGGTGTGTAAAGAAAAATCATGTGGCTTTGATAGTAGTGCTCTATTTAATATACGCCAAGAGCTATGCGAGCTATGCAAGTTTTGCCATTAAAGAGGAGCTGATAATTATAAAATAAGGAAAATCTAGTATGGAAATTATATCATTTTCTAGAAACAAGTGTGGTTTTTTTTCCTTTGCTTCCCTCCATCCCCCCGCCGTAAGTTTCTTTTGGATGGAGGTTGTAATGATAGGGTGTAAGGAGAATTACTAGGGTAATCATTTCTAGTTTTCCTGAGGGGAGTCCTTCCCATTGGAGCCACATATTTTTTATGCCTAATTTGTAAAAAATATCAAGTTCAAAATTAGTGTATGTCATAGATACAGCCACCATACACGAGTCTGTTATGGCGGCCCTCTTAACCAGTCAGATATGGACTTACATTTTAAGCAGTTCACGTTGTGCGGTTTTAGGCACTTTGTCAAATTTTTAAAAACTATGAATATTTGCTTCAGGAGAAAACTGATTTCACATGCATTTTAGTCAATAATATAATAAGATCTTACTAATTCAAACCAATTATGATGAAGGCATGTCTGAACTAGTGAATTCATTATGCTCCATTTCTCTTAAATTCATGTTACCCATTACTGTAGTGTTTTTAGAGATTTTTCTGCAACTGCTTTAATTATTAGATTAGTTTAAAATCAAACAGACACCTTTAACAGGTATATAATTGTGTCGAGTCTCCTTATATTTGGTGAAGGGGTTATTGGGTCTTTTTAAAATGATCCCCCTAGAGCAGTTGTTAATGGGTATAAAAGTACAGCTACATAGAAGGAATACATTGTAAGTACAGTGAGAAAATTATAGCTAACAATAGATTATTTAACAGCTAGAAGGGAAGAATTGTAATGTTCACAATACAAAGAAAAGATAATGTTTGAGGTGATGGATATCCCAGTTATCCTGATTTGATCATTCTACATTTTATACATGTATCAAAATATCACATATACTGCAAAATTTCTACAACTATGCCATATCAATAAAAATTTAAAAAAAATAAGTGATTTTTCAAATTAGGTTAAACCTACCTAAGTCTTCTTTATATTTTTTGATTATTTAATAAGCACTTTCTGGTTGCGGGGGATCAACCTTAACTTTGTAACCCAAGTGATCACAGATTTCAAATTGATGAAGTTAAAATAGATAACCTGAATTAACAAGCGTTACTGTTGACTTCCAAATTAAATAATAAAATGTTTGTAAACAAGTATAAGATATAGAAAGTGTGTTAAAATATACAATTTTAACAATTAAAAATATTCTTAAAATCGGTATCTTGGCTGAGTGTGGTAGCTCACGCCTGTAATCCCAGCACTTTGGGAGGCCAAGAGGGGTGGATCACGAGGTTGTGAGTTTAAGACCAGCCTGGCCAACATAGTGAAACCCCATCTCTACTAAAAATACAAAAAAAAAAAAAAATTAGCCAGGCATGGTGGTGGACACCTGTAGTCCCAGCTATTTGGGAGGCTGAGGCAGGAGAATCTCTTGAACCCAGGAGGCAGAGGTTGCAGTGAGCCAAGATTGTGCCACTGCATTCCAGTCTGGGGAACATAGTGAGACTCTGTCTCAAAAAAACAAAAACAAAAAAAGGCAGTATTTTATATCATGAAGTTCAACTCGAGATTGGAAATTCCCTTCTAGCAATTAATAATTCTGAAAACTAGAGAAGCAAAAAATGAACTGAGGGGCCAAAGCATAATGGATAGTTGTGTTTGACTGACAAAGCTATAAAACTTGAAAAAATGGTATAACATGGTTCTTAAAGATGTACAACCATAGAATTATGAATTCTATAAGCCGAGGGGATATCAGTACAGAAAATTTATACTTACTGGGTTGTTTAAAAATTTGTCTTTCAAATTGACAATATTTATTCATTTATTTATTCATTGGACAGTTTTTTACTTTTTTGTGCCAGGCATATGTAATGAATAAAAATGTTGTCAAGCATTCATAAATTTTATTCTAATTAGCTCTTTATTGACTTAACCTAAGGAAATAATCTAAAAGAGAGTGTAAAGATACATGTACAGAGATTCGGCCAGGTGCTGGCTCACGCCTATAATTCCAGCACTTTGGGAGGCCGAGGCGGGTGGATCACGAGATCCACAAGGTCAAGAGATTGGGACTATCCTGGCTAACATGATGATGCCCCGTCTTTACTAAGAATAAAAAAATTCGCTGGGAGTGGTGGTGCATTCCCGTAGTCTCAGCTACTTGGGAGGCTGAGGCAGGAGAATCGCCTGAGCCTGGGAGGCTAAGGTTGCAGTGAGCCTGGATTGTGCCACTACACTCCAGCCTGGCGACAGAGCAAGACTATGTCTCAAAAAAAAAAAAAAAAAAAAAAAAAAAAAAAAGAGAGAGAGAGAGAGATTCATGCTATATGGAAGAGTAGTGATCAACCTAAATCTCTGAAGAAGCCCTGGTGAAATAACTAATAATTCATGAATATAAGTGACATATTCATGTGTTTGAGAAGTATTTATCATGGAAAAATTCTAAAAGAGACGGTTCCACTTGTCCAGGTCTGAAGGTGATTCTTGGGTTATGTCAATGACTGGTTACTGCTACCGTGTGATTTTTTTCTTTGAGAGAAAGGACTGGAGCTGGGCATCCATATTAACTGTTGACCTTGTGGTTACTTTGCAGTCAAATAAAGTGCCCGTGGTGCAGCCATCCCATGCAGTCCATCCTCTCACTCCCCTCATCACTTACAGTGACGAGCACTTTTCTCCAGGATCACACCCATCACACATCCCATCAGATGTCAACTCCAAACAAGGTGAGAGTCCCTGTCTTTCCAGGCCTGTTTTGCTAAGTGAAGAGCCAAGTCTCGTCAGTGTGAGTGACCCTCCAGATGCTGGTGCTACACGTCACTGGGTGGATCAGAATACATTTGACAATTCATTTGATAGCAGTTATTTAGAAACACACAAGAATTTGTTGCGTTTACTATTCATGATTAAAAAGCAGAAGAAAAGCATAGCAGGGCCACCTTCCAAGTGGCAGCTCTGAAAATCTTTCCTTCACAATGTAAACCAATAGGTTGTGCAAATATACTAAAAATTCAGTACACTCCAATATGCATTTATTTCAGCATAAACAAGGTGTTGATGTTGGTAATTTTAAAATAGGAATGGGGAAAGTAGGAGATTTTGACTTCAGACATTACTCTTTTGAATCTCTTTTGGTTATTCCATCGTATCCCCATGTTGTTTCATCTTCTGTTATTTGCCAGCAATAGGTTACATATTATAAATAATCCTTGGTGTATAAAATCTATTTAAAGTCCAAGAATCATGAACCTTATTTTGTGCTTCTACATTAATATTTGCTTCTACTTTGTTTATAGAAAAAATATATAGTGCAAGAGGTCTGAAAATTTAGAACATTTCATTTCTGCCTGACATGTATGGGTACGAGATGGGAGAAGAACGAGAGCTCTGGTCCACAGGCCTTCTGGTCCCATATGCTCAGGGCAGAGCTCAAGGGTGGATTTGCTCTCAGGGTGGCTTGTTCCTCTTTGCATACACATGCACACTTGGACTTCAACAGGGTCTTTGAAAGTTCAAAATAAAATATTAAAAAAAGAAAAAAAGATTTGAAGTCAGAGAACATAAAGGGGGAAAATTTGCCACTGTCTACATTTTACCCTTTTGTCCACCCCTTTTTGAGACTTACAATGGACAACAAAATTTAATGACTGTGTGAAATCGAGTGGCATAGAGGCTAGGTGTTGTTTCCACTACTTGTGTGTATTTCCTCATTAAATACTTAATGCTTTCACTTCCCTTCATTGTTAAAATAGAATGCTTATTTGAACACTTGGTTACCAGTGCA
This sequence comes from Sapajus apella, assembly GCF_009761245.1. Taxonomy (NCBI): domain Eukaryota; kingdom Metazoa; phylum Chordata; class Mammalia; order Primates; family Cebidae; genus Sapajus; species Sapajus apella. The sequence goes on from NW_022437027.1 coordinate 4,477,000, forward strand.
CTAGACTTGAGTAGAGTCTGAGTACTTTAACTTCGAGAAGGTGAGAGTCACTTATGCAGACATTTCCAGGTTTGTCTCTGTTTTATGTCTTATTCCCAGACCTTCCTCCACCCTGCTTCCTTTAATCAAGAGCTTCCAAAGAGTTAGGGATGTCAAAAAGTTAGGTCTGTGGCCATATAGTGAGAAAGGGAATTAAGAAAGGGGTCTCAGGAGGCAGGTGAGTTTGAGGGGGACCAATCTTGGTTGTGGTGAATTTGAAGTGTCTGTGAGATACCCAAGGGGAAACAGGAGGTAGGCCACTGAAATATGGGGGTCATAATCTCAGACCAGGATCTGAGCAGGAGGTGCACATCTGGGAACCTATTTAGTTGTTAATTATTTCTTTATTTAACTACTTATTTAACTATTTATTTAATTAAATAGTGCTTACCCTGTCCTAGGTCCTGTTTGAAACTCTTTGAAACATTAACTTATTAAAAGAATAAGAAATCAACCATAGTTCAGTAGTTTTTCTCTCAAGAATAATAGGACAGTTCAATTTTTTAAAATAGTGAAATTTATAACTGGCTCTCAATTACACTTATAGTTTTTCTTCTGTTTCTGTCTCTTACTGTCACTGTACCTTGTTTTCTATAATTGTAAGTTATATCTTTTTTAAAAAAACAAACTCTCCAAAACTACAGAGAAGAGACTAATGGTCATCACCAGAAGTTATCTGCTCGCAGTTTCTTAAGTCTTAATTTTGTTCTAAAGATTGGTGTGATTTTTGTATTACAGTCCATACACTATTTGTGCTTGTTTTAATATAAAGATCCTGTTTTGTCCCTGGCTTCATGTTCCTTATCATCAGGTACTTCAGAGTTACAGAACCTCCAATTTGAAACAAGCACCCACTTACATGATACTGAGTTTATGTCATTCAGTTGGTACTTTGGTTGCCTAGAAAATAAGCTTACTAGATCTCTTGCTTTTAATTCTTTTTCTCTCTCGCCTTTTGGGGTATATCATGAGCTCAGCTGGTTAGCACGTGATGGTACTGAGTCCAGAGCAGCTGGTTTCAAAGTTCCTGGTAGACTAGTTAGCTCTATCTTCCCCCAACCCCTCTGCTTTAGCCAAAAAAAAAAAGCAACCAAAGAATGTCATATTCATACTTTAGATAGAACTATTCCATAAACATAAAATGTTTGCCAGGAGAGCTCATTCTCATTTGTGGAAAAACAACTCCAGGTTAATTTCCTATTAGGGAGGACATTAGTTTTCGCGTGTGTGTGTGTGTGTGTGTGTGTGTGTGCGTGTGTGTGTGTAAGGGAAAGTAAGTTAGCGCCAATCTTTTTTTCTACTCATTATGAGTTTGGTAAAAATATTAAAAGGGAAGTGCTTTTAGGAAATCCTAGGTTTATATGTCTGTTTTTATCTACATATTATTCATTTTATCCTTACAAATAGCAACAAATACTTATACTTTGCCCCAGGCACTTTTCCGTAGCACATATATTAATGCATTTATTCTTCACAACAGTCCTATTGTGATTTTATAAAACAGTAGCAATTAATAACTTCCTCAAAAATACGTATCTATTTAGCAGTATATCCATATAGTCTAACTTCAGTATTATTTCATCTATGTCTTTAGAAGTTACCTATAAAAGTTTAAAAATCTTGAAGGCTATGCTGAGTATATCCTCTAGCACATAGTAAGTGTTCAATAAATACTAGTTGAATAAATTATGGGAAATGTGCTGTGCACAGTAGTTCATGCCTGTAATCCCAGCTACCCAGGAGGGTGAAGCAAGGATCACTTGAGGCCAGGAGTTTGAGGCCAGCCTGGGCAACAGAGTGAGACCCCCTCAGCTCTAAAAAAGTTAAATAAATAAAAAATAATCTTTAAAAAATGATGTGAAATGTGTCTTCAGTGGCATAGTAGTTGGTGGAGAGATACACACTTCTGGGAATCTTTGAAAATAGGATCTTAAAAGGACAGTGACCTATTTAGAAAACCCAGATCCACTTTCTGCTTACATAATGACCTAAGCCACATCATATATTTGCATGTACATGCAAAATGGTTGATAATATTGACCCAGCATATGGAATGGGTCTACTTTAACACTTTTGATTTCACTTATTTATTTGTTCAGTTGGTCAGAAATACTGAGAGCCTTCTCTGCAGAAAACCATGGTTTGATACGTAAATTGGTAAAATATGATCTTTTTCTCCAAGCAGTATATAAGCTCATGCTGGAAATCATTTGTACAGACTGACTATAAAAGAAAATGAAGAGCATCCCAGGTACCATGTTAAAAGTACAAATAAAAAACTTGTAGATTCAAAGAAGAAAGATTTCTCAGAGAAAATTACCTATGAGAGGAGCATTTGAAAGAATAGAATTTCTATAGATAGAGTCAAATTAAATGCCTAGCATAGGACCTTCTGTGTAGTTCCTTCCTTCTAGCAGAAGTGTGAAATCCAACTAGTTTTTATTTTTTGTTCTGTTAAATAACTTCTGAATATTATCACTACTGCTGTGTTCTAAGCGTACTTACAACATGGAGTAGCATGCAGAGTGAGAGTTTAAGCTTAAAGACATGTGACTGCAAGCAAGTTACCCCTCCATGTCCCAGTGACAAAAATTCAGGACAGAAAATAGATGCCTTAACAGTCACTTAGCCCCTGTAGACCTCCATTTCCACACCTGTGAAACAGAGGAATTAAGGTAATTCAGGACCAGGCATAGTGGTTCACGCCTGTAATCCCAGCACTTTGGGAGGATGAGGCAGGTGGATAACGTGAGGTCATGAGTTCAAGACCAGCCTGACCAACATGGTGAAACCCCTCTCTAGTAAAAATATGAAAATTAGCTGGGTGCGGTGGCACACACCTGTAGTCCCAGCTACTCGGGAGGCTAAGGCAAAAGAATCGCTTGACTCTAGAAGATACAAGTTGTGGTGAGCCGAAATTCTGCCAGTGTACTCCAGCCTGGGTAACAGAGTGAGACTCTGTCTCAAAAATAAAATAGATAATTCAGGTAGTCTGTGACTCTTATGATTTTCAAGTTAATAGAATAAAACATTCAAATTTCTACTAAGTTTCTAATGTTTTTCAGATTTGGTCTAGTTATATTGATTTTATTTTATTTTGCTCCCCCACACCCCACCCATGACTGAGCAATCCCCTTACAGACCCTGAGATTTGGGGAGGTATCTGGATCTCAGAGTTAAGGGAGCAGCAAGTTGAAAAAACTCCTCAATGATTCTGATATGTCAAGAATCACCACTGCAAACTCCCCCAACCCCCAAAAAATCCTAGGGCAAAAAATTTATGTTCCACTGTAACCAAAAGAGTCAGTATTTCTAACAAAAACAATTTTTTTAAATAAAGGAGATTTGAGACCATTGTTTTAAAAACAGCAAAACACGAGATGATTTAAAGTAAGAGATTAAAGATTCTTTTCCTTTCCACCTACTTTCTGTAAGAATTGAGAAATAGTTTGTTCTAACTTCAAAGTTGAATTAACACCAACTTTGAAGACAGCACTTCTTGTCATTCCCAGTTTCAAGGCTTTCCATATCTTTAAGATACAAATGAAATTCCTAGTCATTTTAAATAGTAAAAAGCAGAATATTTAAGAAACATCTTCCATGTACTCATCTAATTTCACATATTAGCCAGTATATAATATTTATAGTCACTGAACGTATAATCTGGGTGTTAAACCTTGGAATATGTGCTCGTATATGGAAGTGGTCTTTTAAAGCCAGCATTAGCGATGTGAAGACACTTCTGTGGCGTTTTTCTATTCCGAATCAGTTTCCCCCAAATACACTGAATCTAAGTTTTTATATTTTATATTTTCTGCATTTGTCTTGTCATTTTTTTCTTCTGTACCTAGAGTAAGGTATAAACAAAGGGAAGTCACTTGGGACTAGGATTATGTATAATCTTTAGGTGGTTTTCACAGTTACAGGGCGGTGTACTCCAGGGAGTGTGAGCTCAAGAAACAATTTGGTGGCACTCTCATTTTCTGTGGAATTCAGCTAATTCAGAACAACTTGACCTTGCAGCCCAGAGGACTCAACTTGATGAAGAGCTTAGTTGGAGCTGAAGTGGCAGACAGAGACCAAATGAATCATATCGAGTGTGACCATTATGGGGCTGAAGATGATTCCTAATTAATCTTTGATCCTCTGAGGTGTCACATTTCCCAAATCTATGTGTCCATAAGGGAACCAATGAAAATATGAAAACGGCAATTTACCTAATCCTTGAGCAGCATGGCAAGTCATCTACTTATGAAGGGCTGTCATTTTCCATTCTACAAAAAACCATTTTCATGCTATACAAAACAATTGTCTACCATTTTAACTAACATGAAGTAATGAGGGCAAAATAAATAATTTAAAAGTCTATTTTGATAACTGTATTACAAGCAGCATCTTTACTCTTTAGGACTTCCTTAATATAATATTATCTGAAGGCCCAGTTTTCCCAGATGTTGAAATCTTGAGAAACGCTAAAAGTATTGACTCCTGTTCTCTGGATCTGGTGAATAAATATTGTTTCATTCTGAACTTTAAGTATGAATGGCATAAAACATGTAGTTACTTTTCTGGTTAAATATCCTGTGAATCTGAAAATGATACCTCTCTGTTCTGTTTAACAGGCATGTCCAGGCATCCTCCAGCTCCTGATATCCCTACTTTTTATCCCCTGTCTCCTGGTGGTGTTGGACAGATCACCCCACCTCTTGGCTGGTAAGAACCTTGCCGCAACCTTCAGCCAGGCATTTGATGAACACATGTTCTTCCACTTTCCATTCATGGAAATTAGATTTGCGAATGGTAACACTCGTGGAGTTGAAGAAATTTCACATCAACAAGCAAGGCGCTAACTTTATTCATTTCAATTTAAAAGATTAAAAAACATACAGACTTTGAAATGGATTGAATCTGTTTGCTAATACGGGTAGAAAATGACTGTAGCATTTGCTTTGAAGTTTATAGTTTTATGGGTTCAATTTGTGGCTTTGGGCATTTGCTATGCCTGTACAGTTAGTACTCTGTGGTTTTCCTTTTCTAGGTTTTTTTTTTTTTTAATGAACAACTTATATATTTGAAACATGAACTTACCCACATAGAATATCTACCTTTGCTTGTAAGTGGGCAAATGAGGTAAATGACAAAAATAACTAGAGAGAAATTCAACAATATAAGAGCATTTTTGGATGTTAAAGAAGTAAGCGTCCAATTTGAGTTCAGAGTAGTAAAAAACTGATTTGGGGGCCTTGTTTTTTTCGGAATATAAATGCTAATGCTTTTTATTTTGTTGTTTATTTCTAAAAATATGCTTACTGCTGCCTCCAAAATCTTTTCAATTATGAAGGTGTAGGAAGTATATTTTGGGAAGAAAGAGTAATACAGCAGAGCCATTTTTATTGTGTTATGATTAGCCCACAACGCTTCTTCCTCCCACTCTCATACTCTCTCCACCCTTCCCTCCCCAGTTCTCCATAGAAATAATTCTCGGCTCTAGCACTTGTTTCTCTCCTTTTTCCATTTGGCTCTCTATGTCACAGCCCCCATGTCATCGGCCCACATCTCCATGCCTGGACATCCTTGCATTATCCTTCTTCAGCCAGGAAGGCTCATCCTGCCATGAACAATCCAGCTTTCTCTCTTTCTCTCTCTCTCCCTAGCATTACATCTCTTAGTCAGTAACTGCCTGAACTTAATTGATTATGCATACACTTTCAAACCTAGATCAATTATTCTGTCTGAACTTAGCGACTTAGGGGCAATAGTCCTATGCTGAATTGTACCACTGGCAGCTAGAAATAACGTCTGTGTAAATGAAAAATGAGAGATGTAGAAAGAACAGAGGGAAAGATTGACTTAGGGTGGAGAGAAAATAATTCCAGTGAATTAGTCTTTTATTTCTTGACTTTAACATATATATGGGGGAAAAGGTATGGTGTTTTTAAAATGTTTACTTTTATATAAATATAAAGTTTTATTTTCTTCTTTCTTTCCTTGCCTGAAATTCTCAAAAATTCTGATAAGTCACTCAGCTCCTTCTCTGAAGGGAATATTTCAATATTCTCAGGGTTCTGTTACATTCAATAAACATTCAAGTGCCTACTTGGGATTGGGAGAGGGGATGGAATAAAAGAGATGTAATTTGTGAACAGTGTGTTTCCAAGTTGAGGGTGGGAGATTTCCTTCAAGGCAAATTATGCTTTGATTGGGTGGAGGGTGAGGAAGGGGAACAGTTACATATCTGAAACCATGTGGGGGTCTGTAATACTGCCACCAGATTCTGTTTAAATATCTCCCTCTTCTCCCCTCATCCAACTCTTACTGCTGGTTGGTAACTCGTGTTTTGTCATTGATGGGTTCCTTTCTTCTGTGACCTCAGGCAAGGTCAGCCTGTATATCCCATCACGGGTGGATTCAGGCAACCCTACCCATCCTCACTGTCAGTCGACACTTCCATGTCCAGGTAGGTGGAGGTGGAAACCCGGGCGCTCGAGGACAAGTTGCTCTTCTCGTGCTTGCATCCTGTGCGCCTCTGCTTGCCTTTTGGTCGGCTAGGAGGGTGCGTACCTCAGCCATGTGTCTGTCTGTGCAGTGTGCCTGGCTCCCACACTAGGTGTCAGAGAGAGTCCCGGGTAGGAGCCCCGCACTGTGCCGCAGCCGCACCAGCCACACCAGCCCCACCATCGGGGGATGGACACAGCCTCCCTGGAAAGCATTGCCTCCAAACCAATCCATGACCGCCTGACTGTGGGATGGAACTGTCCGGAAAGCGGACATTACAAGAAGAGCTTGTTTGATTCAAAATATGCCGGAGGAGGAGAAAAACTGGTTTGGTCTCAGTTCTATAATATGCTTCATTTGTGGAAAGTTGTATCAGTTTGATGCGGCAGTGTTTGAAAATGCCCAGAGCCTAGAGCCTTCCTGGACGGAGGCTGTCAGAAGAAACAGAACAGTGCGGACAGGCTGGCAGTCCGTACAGGGTGTGTGTCCTAGTGTGTGAATCAGGCCTGTGTGGACATGGTTGTGCCAGCCGAGCTCGGGAGGCCTGCTGCGCTTCCCCGAGAAGCTGCTGTGTGTGATGCTTTTGCTTCTGGAGAGGATGGCTCTGTGCCCTGTGCTTGATGTACACACACATTTGGGATGCATTATCTGTGTGTTCAATGTGGCTTTGTCAAGGGAGCTAGCATTATTGTGCCGGAAGTCAAACTGGTAGGTTATCAACTGGTTGCGAATCTGTCTTTTTTATATGGGTATAAATTTCATATTTTCTGGGGTGAATTATAGCTTAAAAAATTTTTTTTTTCAGTGACTTGTAAATGTAGCTGATTGTGGGAGGAGACGGAATTAGTATCTTTCCCCTTAAAACATATTTGTATACTTTTTAACATTGTAAGAACTATCTGATAATAGGATTCTGACAGGCAAATAACTAGCATCATATATTTTTGCAAGTAATACATTTAACAGAGCATCGTTATTTGGTCAAATATTTGTATTTTTACCATGCTTCCTTAATATTTTAAAACTTGCTTTTGAAAAATATATGTCCTAGCAGAGTTCCTTTCCAGATGAGGAAATCAATTGTGTAGGCTGTGATGAAAGACCTGAGAATGTTGTTCTTGCTGAATTTAATGTTTACTTTAAAACAGTTTGAAAAGCAAAGATTTCTAAAACATATCCAAATTTATCTAGAGAGCATATTGAAAGGACTGTGTTTATTTATTTTCTTTTTCTTGCATGGCAGTTTCCCTCCTTTGTGTTGGCTGGTGGTGGATATTTGAAGATTTTTTGACACTGTACAAGCATACTTGGGCAAAAGCCGTTGGCGGGTGTAGTTTTTAACCTTGATGCAGAACTGTATCCTTCCTTTTAATTAAATTCTTCTCCTTATTTCTGTTACCAGTTTTCCATAAGATGTGATCTCTGAAACATTAGTGTATGTCTGCACAGAAAATCATTTTGGATGATGTTAATGGAAACCTTATTAAATGGGAGACTGATTCCTATCCTTTTTCTCAGTTGTTGCTTCCTAATATGGATGAGGAAGCCAACACGATGAGAGAATTTTCATTGTGATGGTTTGCTTAGGAATATAGGCAGAGATTTTAACACGTGGTAACTTTTGCTTTCATTTAAAAATCACTTTAAAAGCTAAGTCTTAAAGTGTTATATTTCCAATAATGACTTTTAATGAAATTCTTATTTTAAAATTGCTTTGCAAGAAAAATGATTCACTTTTTTTTTTTTAATCTTATGGCCTACAGCCTTCCTAGAAAAATGTCATATTCTACTATTAGTTTGAAAAAACTACAGGGAATAATTATGAATATTTCCACCTGAATACAGAAAGAAAAAAATAATTATCGGCCCACTCTAATTTATAGTTAATGCTTCTGTGCATAAAAATGCATTTTTACTCTTAGCCAGTAGCAGTTAGTGGATTGCTTTGAAATTCCATCTTGCTTTTGCTACAATAGCCAGTAGTACATTGTTTTCTTCTCTTTCCTTCTTTTAGGTTTTCCCATCATATGATTCCCGGTCCTCCTGGTCCCCACACAACTGGCATCCCTCATCCAGCTATTGTAACACCTCAGGTCAAACAAGAACATCCCCACACGGACAGTGACCTAATGCACGTGTAAGTATCCACTCGGGCTCTGCTGTGGTTGCCTTAGGCTACGCAGGATTTCTACACTGTTGCTCCTTTGCAGCAGTGATCCTTCACCTCTTTCTGTTACTGTGAAACTCAGTGGACCTCTGCCTTGAAAGCTGTGTCCCTGAGGACATTAAGCAGCTTAATTCCTACTGTGCTGATTTTGATTCTGAAGTTGGAAAGGAGCACGGACCTCAAAAGATCATGGGAACCCCACCAAAACAGAGAAATCTTCAGAACATGGGCATTCAAGACTCTGGAGCTGTTTAGCCATTTATCACTGAATTTTCATTTGGTTCAGATTTTTGGTGAGAACCTATTCCTACCTGAGTGAAGTAGACTGGAGGGTTTAATGCACCTTCTTCTGGAAGTACAGTTACCCTGGCCCCAAGCTTCAACAGCACAGAATTCAAGGGAAAGAAATAAAGCCCAAGATTCCCTGTTGGGCCAGGGTTGTCTCAGACTGTTGGAGCAGGGCTAAATTAATTTACTCTGAAGAGATTAGTAATTGAGCTTCTTAATCTAGGTTTTGTGGATGGGAGGGGGGAGGTGGTAGGCAGTGTATGGGCAACTTGCATTTCTTTGGGGGAAAGCCCTAAAATTTATTAGCTTCTCTAAGTGGTCCTTAAGCCCCTGCAAAAGTTAAGAACCTCTGTTCTGAAAGAGGAATGATCACCTGTACTGTGTGTTCAGCTTCTTCTCAGGGGACGAAAGAACTCAGCCTCAGAGCCCACATGGAGCACCTTCACTATGCCGAGTCCATTTCTACTTGGTGTTCATAGTTCTATAATGACAGGTCCACTTTCTCAAACCAAAGGGTTTTATTCACAGAGAGTCACTGAGTAGATAGGAAACCCTATTGGATTGGTTGTTTGCCTCTCAGTGTTTCATCAAATGAGTCAAGAGCTGCTCTTCCAAGTTGATAGTGTTCTGGGGCAAGAGGGTTATCCCCAGCCTGAGCAGGTGCTCTGCTTCTCTCCTCCCCATCCCTTCCTTATTCCTTCCACCCCTTCCCCTAACCACCACCACCACCACCACCACCACCACCTTTTAGGAAGCCTCAGCATGAACAGAGAAAGGAGCAGGAGCCAAAAAGACCTCACATTAAGAAGCCTCTGAATGCTTTTATGTTATACATGAAAGAAATGAGAGCGAATGTCGTCGCTGAGTGTACTCTAAAAGAAAGTGCAGCTATCAACCAGATTCTTGGCAGAAGGGTAAGTAGCGGAGTCAGGCATAAGTGTTTATGGCAACCGTGGAACTGCTTTGTGAAAATCTGCCCCAATTTAATCACCTATCAGGTGATCATGGAATATATTTGCACTTCAATATTTGATATGATACATTATAAACAACTTAGATTGATAACTGTTTTCTTTTTTTTTTTGAGACGGAGTCTCACTGTATTGCCCAAGCTGGACTGGAGTACAGTGGCATGATCATGGTTCACTGCAGCCTTAACCTCCTGGGTTCAAGCGACTCTCCCACCTCAGCCACCCAAGTAGCCGGGACTATAGTTGTTGCCACCATGCCTGGCTAATTTAAAAAAAATTTTTTTGTAGAGAATGTGTATTGCTATGTTGCCTGGGCTGGTCTCAAACTCCTGGGCTCAACGCCTCCCACTTCGGCTTCCCAAAGTGCTGGGTGAACAAGTGTGAGCCACCTTGCCTGGCCCCATTATTATTCTTTTTCTTTTTCTTTTCCTTTTTTTTTTTATTTTTGAGATCAGTCTTGCTCTGTCACCCAGGTTGGAGTACAGTGGCATGATCCCGGTTCACTACAACTTCTGCCTCCCAGCTTCAAGCGATTCTCCTGCCTCGGCCTCCCGACTAGCTGGGATTACAGATGCCTACCTGGATAATTTTTATATTTTTTTTAGTAGATATGGTATTTCACTGTGTTGGTCAGGTTAGTCTTGAATTCCAGACCTCAAGTGATCCACCCCGCCTTGACCTCCTAAAGTGCTGGGATTACAGGCACGTGACACTGTGCCCGGCCCCATTATCATTCTTTTTTGTGTGTGTGTGATGGAGTCTTGCTCTGTCACCAGGCTGGAGGGCAGTGGTGTGATCTTGGCTCTTGGCTCACTGCAACCTCCGCCTCCCGGGTTCAAGTGATTCTCCTGTGTCAGCCTCCTGCGTAGCTGGGATTACAGGCACACACCACCACGCCTGGCTAATTTTTGTATTTTTAGTAGAGACGGGGTTTCACCATGTTGGTCAGCCTGGTCTCGAACTCCTGACCTCGTGATCCACCCGCCTCAGCTTCCCAAAATGCTGGCGTAAGCCACACATGCAGTTCCCTTCGTCATTCTTTAAACAAATATTATTATCTTTTGGGGCCAGGCATGATGCCTGGACATTAGGTAATAATTACTGAATAAAATATGCAGCAACCGGGCATGTTGGCTGACTCACTCATGCCTATAATTCCAGCACTTTGGGAAACCGAGGTGGGTGGATCACCTGAGGTCAGGAGTTTGAGACCAGCCTGGCCGACATGGTGAAACCCCATCTCTACCAAAAATACAAAAAATTAGCCGAATGTGTGGCGGTAGACACCTATAATGTCAGCTACTCGGGAGACTGAGGCAGGAGAATCACTTGAACCTGGGAGGCGGAGGTTGCAGTGAGCCGAGATCATGCCACTGCTGTGCAGCCTGGAAAACAGAGAGAGACTGTGTCTCAAAAAAATAAAATTAAATAAATAAATATCCACCCACAATTTACAGATAAATAAATCATTGTTAAGTTATATATTAGCCAAAATAGAAACAGCCCTTGCCTTGCCTTTTTGGAGCTTCAAGTTTTGTGACAGAATATAGACCTTAGAAAAATAATTACCCAATAAATAGACAATAAAAATTATGATAAATTCTGTGAATGTAAGGAATAAGATTTAGTGAGAAAGAACAACAGGGGCATGGGCAGGGCCCTCTGAGGTAACTGTATATAAGCTGAGGTGTGAGAGCTAAGTAGAGACGAATGGGGAGAGGTAGAATTCCCCGCCGGGCGCGGTGGCTCAAGCCTGTAATCCCAGCACTTTGGGAGGCCGAGGCGGGTGGATCACGAGGTCAAGAGATCAAGACCATCCTGGTCAACACGGTGAAACCCCGTCTCTACTAAAAATACAAAAAATTAGCTGGGCATGGTGTTGCATGCCTGTAATCCCAGCTACTCAGGAGGCTGAGGCAGGAGAATTGCCTGAACCCCGGAGGCGGAGGTTGCAGTGAGCCGAGATCGCGCCATTGCACTCCAGCCTGGGTAACATGAGTGAAACTCCGTTTCAAAAAAAAAAAAAAAAAAAAAAAAAGAATTCCCCACACACAGAAGGAGCAGCATGTGTGTGTCGCCTCTGAAACAGGAAAGTGCTTAGCCCTTTTAGGGAGTTAAGGCAAGGACTGTGGGGGACCAGCCTGGCAAACAGAGGTGGCCGCTCCTTCCAGGACAGAAGCAGAGCTGTTCTACCATGAGGCTTTACATGGAAGAATGTGTATGATCCCCAGAAGTCTTGATTCTAGAAAGACTGTTCTCTAAATCACCAAGTATACACCTGCCAAGTTTCTGGGTTGCCCTTTTCTTTTCATTCATCCTTTTACCAACGCTATGATATTTTTCTGAGCACCTATTGTGTACCAGGCGCCAGGCTACAACTAGGCTAGACACTCTAAGATTGTTTATCCAATTGTCAGCCAGAAGACACGGTCCTTCCAGGTACTTTGCATGGGATTGAAGTGGTTTGAGTTAGTTGGCTGAAGAGTGGTAGAAAAAGTTTGAATTTCTCTAATTCAAATTACATTTTCACTATAATCACATTATAATTTTAGAAATGTTTCATCTTAATTTGTTGATGTTCTTCATATCTTAATTTGCGACCCTGTGTTTGTTTTTGCGACCTCTGAAGAAATTCATGATCGGCAAATGAACGTTCAGCTGAGGAGGATCTAACAACCCCTGTGAAACATGAAGGATCATGTGTTAGCTATTGTTAATGATAACTTTACCATGTCTGCTCCAAACCTAATAAATTTGAGCATTTATAACAGAAACCACGGAGGTGATTTCCAGTCCATGTGAACAGGAGGGAAGCAGGCCTTCTTACATTATTGATCCCTATTGAAGAGCCTCAAAATGCAGCTATTTCCGATCTGCAAGACACTAGGGTTTCTGGGGGAGGGTGCGGTGAGATTATAGCTTTTTTGGTGTCCTGTGTACAATGCTCTATTTCCCTGTGGATTCTTAAACATTTAAGAACAATAATTACAATGCTTTCCCAAGCCAGATCATGTCAGATGAGTGATTCCCATCATCTTGGAAGAATTCCTCCTTAAAACCTTAAAAGCTGATCATCATTTTCCCTGACTCTTTAATAGAAGAAATCAGAGGAAAAGAAGGGCTAATGTTTTTATTTCAGCTTGTATGCAACTCTGAGTTTTTTCTTTTTTGAGTTAAGTGCCCCCTGGCCCTCCAGTGGGAATTACTTTCCTGCTCAAGAGAGTAAGTGAGGATATGATATGAAGGTATGCTTCCTATTCTTAATGCACATTTCCCATAGTTGCTACTTTCTCAGCTCCCTTAACAATCCCCAGATCCGAGCATGTGTCCTAAAGGATGGTTCTTATTTGGGGTCCCTGTCTGTCTCTCATTTAGACACCTGTTTCTATTTATAGGTCTCTGAGATCTTTAATTAAGATCAGGTTTTCTGTCCTTTTATAATTCCCCTCTGGCAGGGCAGCCCTTGCTAACTCTTTAAAGTCTCTGGCTTCAAAATCATGAAGTTTTACACTGGGATAATTTGAGTTCTTAAAGGTGGATCTTAAATCCATCCCAGAGTGTTTTATCTTTTGATTTTTATTCACTTTTACTATATCTGTAAAATAGAAGTATTCATTCATATGAATTAGTCAAAATTTTATTTTTAATCCATATTATAAATAATAATAGCACAAATTTTATTTTAAAGTAAGCCTTTTCTCTTCAGACCTTCCTGGCTATTAAAGGAAATCCATTTTTCACAAATTTATCATGAGAATGTTTTATCTTGGAACTCTTCAAGTTTTTTCAAAATACATGGGTATTTTTCCCACAACTTGGTGGAATCTTGACAATGAGATTTGAGTTTTTAAAAGTTTGACCCTTTATTTTGCAGTAAACAGAGATAGAGAAGCATTTTTAGTTAATCGTGTTTCAGAAATTCCCATAAAGAAAGACCATCTTTTGAGTCTATACTAGACTTTTTGTTTTCATTGCAAAACTTTAATAACATCATTTTATCTCCTGTTTCATTTTGGTAAGTGATCTTCTATTTGTGAGCCTGTTTTGTACATTAGAAATAACAGAGAATTTAAAGTAATTGAACTTGTAAATAAATAGTTTAGTTTATGCCTACTTTGCCTCCGTGCCTTTTACTCAGTTTCATTAGCTGAGGTCTTTTGTCAACTTGTTCCCTGTTTTAACTGAAAAATACCTGATTGCTCGGGTAGAAGACCCAACCTTGATACATATTTTGGGAGTTAATTTGTATTTATGATTCCAGATTTTCTCAGCTGCTGTAAGTTATGTAAAATTATACTGATACATTACAGTAACAAAATGTGTTGTGTATAGGGGAATGATACTTGTCAAATAAATGAACAAACAAATTTAAAATGGAAGACTTCTTCTTTTCTTCTTTTTGTCCCTAATTTTTTTTTCCTTATTGGTAAAACTTTGCCTCTTGCCAATCATCTTTATTTAGCACTAAAGCTAACTGTAAATATCAGTTTTCTTTTTGAGACAAAGTCTTGCTCTGTCACCCAGGCTGGAGTGCAGTGGTGCAATCTTGGCTCACTGCAACCTCCACCTCCCAGATTCAAGCAGTTCTCATGCCTCAGCCTCATGAGTAGCTGGGATTACAGGCATGCACTGCCACACCTGGCTAATTTTTGTATTTTTAGTTGAAACAGGAATTTGCCATGTTTCCCAGGCTGGTCTCAAACCACTGTCCTCCAGTGACCTGCCCACCGCAGCCTCCCAAAGTGCTGGGATTACAGGCATAAGCCACTGTACCCCACCATAAATATCACTTTTCTTTAAAAAAATCAAGGATTAGCCAGGCATGGTAATGTATTCCTGTAATCCTGTTGGCTCAGGGCTGCTGTGGGAAGATTGCTGGAACCCAGGAGTTCGAGACTGCAGTGAGCTATGATTACACCACTGCACTCCAGCAACACAGCGAGACCCTGTCTTAAAAAAAAAAAAAAAAAAAAAAAAAAAAAAGGCAAAAAAAGGATGATGTTTTTCCTTTTGTGTCCAGTTTGGATTTTCTCCCTGTGAAGGTCTGTAATAATAGGTCACTTGTTACTAGGTTTAAAAAGCCGTCAGTTGCTAGAGGCAGTGTGACTTTGCCATCCCAATTTAAACCACCGCTGCTACCCCAGACACACCTTCTTCTTTGGCTCAATTTGCCTAACGTTTATGCTACTAGTACAAAGAACTGTGCTTCAGGTAACTGTTTCCAAGGTGGTTTTGTTTTTCTGGCACCTCCCTCTATTTTTTTTTTTTTTAAGCAAAAGCACATCACCTGATTTGCCTTTAGGCTCAGGGCAAGCTCCGCTGTGTGTCATGCTTTTTAACTTCACAGTCTATACTTGTAAAGCAATTAAAAAATAAATCACCTATCCTATTTAGCACAGACCGCCTGACTTTTAAGGGGCTTTCAAAGAAAATGGACTCTTGCCCTGCTAGTGGGAACTGCTACTTCTTGCACTAGAGGCTTTAACTGGAGGTGGGGTGTGGCTGGAAGGTGCTGTCATGTCTCATGAAATCAGCTTCATGTTCTGTTGTCAAACAAGAGCAGCAGGTGTTTCTGTTTTCTTAGCTACTCTTTAGGGGCCGAGTCCAAGTTGATTAGGACTTAGACATAGCCTCCTCTAGAAGTTTTTCTCTCTCATCAAGCTCTCTCACTGCCCTTCTAATTTAAAAATCACTAAAAAAAAAAACAGGGAGATCAAAATTAATATGCAGGGCAGCCATGAATGGGAAAGGATCTCATAGGCTAGGATGGGAAGGAAGCAAAATGGGAAGCCCACACCTGAGAGCTGGGGGAGAGCAGGAGCAGGGAGGCTGCCAGCTGACAGATTGTGCGTGCACGCAGGTGAGCACATGGGGGTGCAAAGGTGAGCGTGTGTGCTGTGCATGTAGTTTATGTGCACAGAGGAGCATGTGTGTTATGCCTGTGGGTGTGGGTATATGTGCTCGGGTGAGCATGTGAGTGTTGTGTGTGTATGTGCTCAGGTGAGAATGTATGTGTGTGTAGTGTGGGCTCTGGTCTCCTTGTATAGGCACCATCACTTCTGGGTCTTACCCTCATGGACGATGGTTCCCCAAAATCTCAGATAGGTCTCCCTGGAAAATTCTGCTGGCAGATCCTGGCATTGGGGAAGTTGGGAAAATACATGAAAATTGTCTGCTGGGGACTGGGGTGAGTCATGCACTAGTGTTGTTTGCAAAGCAGTGTGCAAATGTAAACCTCTTAAAATCCCAAATACCAGGCTGGGCGTGGTGGCTCACGCCTGTAATCCCAGCACTTTGGGAGGCCAAGGCAGGCAGATCACCTTAGGGTGAGGAGTTCGAGACCAGCCTGACCAACATGGAGAAACCTCATCTCTACTAAAATATACAAAATTAGCTGGGCATGGTGACCCATGCCTGTAATCTCAGCTACTCGGGAGGCTGAAGCAGGAGAATTGCTTGAACCCAGGAAGCAGAGGTTACAGTGAGTGGAGATCGCACCATTGCACTCCAGCCTGGGCAACAAGAGTGAAACTCCATCTCAAAAAAAAAAAAAAGAGAGAGAGAAGAAAAAATCCAGATACCTTTCCTACATAAACTACTTTATTATATGTGCTATGTAATCAGTTATATAAAAAGGAGACAAAAGGTTTGAAGGATATTAGCAGCTACATTCTTGATATTAGAAACTAGAGTCTCAAATTCTAGATGGCAAAATAAGCTTAAATAATCCCCCTTGCATTATACCTTCCATCAGAAGGAAGCTAAAAGCCATAGCCATAAAGTGTGCTTGGGTGACTGGACAGTGTCATCAGCATTCTTCCTATAGACAGCGTAGCGTCTTTGCGAGTGTGAGGAGACAGTGAAGGGATGGAGACAGACAGACTGACTTTTCCTGTCTTTCTCTATAGACAGGGTCATATGATTAAGGTTTCAGACCCTTCATGTGACAAAATGGGAAAGTATTCATGTGAGGAGAGGGTGTATCTGTTTTAAAAGACATCTGGAAATTATCACATTTTGCATAAATAAAAAGTGCTTGGGCTCAGATATCAGAATATGCAACTAACTGTGAAAAACGGTCAAGTTGGGCGTGGAGGTTCACCAGTGAAAGTTCTTTTTGATTTATATTGGAAAAGAGAAAGGGTGGGCGACAGAGATCATTTTACTTTGAATACTTTGATTGACTTTGATGTGTTTCATGTGATATCGGAGAACAGGATAGAGAAACCAAAGTTTGAGTTTCACTCTAGCCACCAGACTCCAAGTAGATTTCTACAGCACTTGGCACTTGGTCTTCGGCAATTTAAAAATAAATCGAAGTTTAAATGCTTAATATTTTCATTTTTTGATGTTTGAAGCATAAACTGTACTGTTGTGGTTTTGCTTACTTTTGTTTTTTTCTTCTTTCCTCTCTTTGTTTTAGTGGCATGCCCTCTCCCGTGAAGAGCAGGCTAAATATTATGAACTAGCTCGGAAAGAAAGACAGCTACATATGCAGCTCTATCCAGGCTGGTCTGCAAGAGACAATTATGTAAGCCCCTTCTCCATACCAACGGCTCTCCGCTCTCATTCATTCGCTCTTTAGCTTTCAAGAAGGAAACGTGTTTTAGGGTGTATACAGTGCTGGCACTACTTCTTATTTTTGGACGTTAATGAACTTCATAATAAGGATTCTGTGGATATATTGCATCATGAAAGCTTTGAGCTATCATTTTTTTTTTTCTTTTTGCTATGGGTGCTAATGAATGCTTTTAAATAAAATTTTAAAAAAATAAAAGTAATAGTATTAAAAGTAATTTTTAATTAAAAGTAATAATAAAAGTAATTTTTAAATAAAAGTAATATTATTAAAATTTAGTTAAAAAATGACTTAAAAAAAAGAAGCCCATAATCTTACTATGTAAAGGCAACATTAGTGATAACTATTTATATTACTTTCTAATGTTTTTTCTATGTGTAGTTTTATTTTTTTCCTGGATATTTGTGTGCATGTGTGTATATATGTACACGTTTGTTGCATGCTTCTCGCTCTTATATATAAAAAACATTTCTCTGTTACGGCATAGTGTTTATGTATATCAATACTACATTAAGTGAATGTCATAATTTACTTGTCTTATTTTTTCCTGCTTTTAGACATTTAAGTTGCTTCCTATTTTTCTTACAACAGCAAATATTTCTTCAATAAACATGTCCGTACATCAGTTTTTTCCTGTATTTAGGACTATTATTTATGTTCAATATATACATTGTGGAGGTAAAGAATATAAATATTTTTAAAACCTTTTTTTTTTTTTTTTTTTTTTTGAGATGAAGTCTTGCCCTGTCACTCAGGCTAGATAGAGTGCAGTAGCGTGATCTGGCTCACCTCCGCCTCCTGGGTTCAAGGGATTCTCCTGCCTCAGCCTCCCGAGTAGTTGAGATTACAGGGACGCACCACCACACCCAGCTAATTTTTTGTATTTTTAGTAGAGATAGGGTTTCACCATGTTGGCCAGATTGGTCTCAAACACCTGACCTCAGGTGATCTGCTCGCTTCGGCCTCCCAAAATGCTGGGATTACAGGCGTGAGCCGCTGCCCCCAGCTATTTTAAAGTTCTTAATACATATTGTCACATTGCTTTCCAAAGAACTGTATTCTTTTAACACTTCTTATAAACAGTGTATTCAGATGACTGTTTTGCCACAGACTACTTAGAACTGGGTAAAGAATTCTTTTTTAATGTTACTGTACCCCAGCATCATGTATTCTATTCAGTGTAGGTATGTCATGTTTAAGTCCTACTAATTTTATCAGCAAGAAATACCTCATTTATAGTGCCAGTTGTTTTATTACTGTAGAATTTGAGCATCTTACTTATGTTGTCTTGATAGGGCAAAGACTTTTATCTCATAGAGGGGAATAATTTTCAGTATTTAAGCCCTTAAAATAACTTAATATTTTGCAGTTATTATGTCTGAGTTCATGCAGCCTGCTATAATAAAATAGACATGGTGGGTTATAAACAACACATTTATTTCTCTACTTCTGGAGCCTGTGAAGTCCAAGATCAGGGTGCAGGCAGGTTTGGTGTCTGGTGAGGGCCTGCTGCCAGTCTTCTGGCTGTATCTTTGCAAGGTGGAAAAAAGAGGAAGAGAGTGCTTCAGGGTCTCTTTCATAAGGACATTAATCTCCTTTATGAGAGCTCCTTGCTCAGGCCGTAATCACCTCCCAAAGACTCTGCCTCATTGTACCATCACATTGGGGGTTAGAATTTCAGCATATGTATTTGAGAGAACATAACATTCAGTCTGTAGTAATTCTCAGTTTCTATGTGAGATGAGAATTAGAAATGCCAGCCAGGCCAATCTTAATAAAAGTGGAGTGATTGCTTTTTAAAAGGGCAAGAGCGAAACCATTAATCAATATACAATTTAATATGCAGCCATTGTTTTAGGTGCTCCTGTGGGGCTTAAGACCTCATAGAGATGATGACAAGGATGCGTATATGAGGTCATACGCTCGAGGAAACTTATTTCTGGAAATGGGTTACACAATTTATTTCCTATAATGTGCTCCACAGAAAAGGTCACTTTACTCCTCAAGGTTTGGAGCTCAGACATTGGATACAAGTTTGACACAGGAAGTTTGTTACTTATGGGAAACAGCCTAGTCAGCTCTTCTGAGTTGTTTTGGTTGCTTTAGTAACTACCATATGCTGATGGTTAGGAACTGTCTTAAATTCTTCACAGCAACCCAGTGGTGGAGTGAATATTATTACATGAATATTATTACTCAGTTTTTCAGGTGAGGAAATTGAGAGGCTGAAGAGGTTAGGTAATTTGTCCAAGGCCTTTTAGTAGGTGGCTAAGCTGAAGTTTTCATTTGGGTCACTCAGACTTCAAAATCTACACGGTTTTTGGTCCGGGCACAGTGGTTCATGACTGAAATGTCAGCGCTTTGGGAGGCAGAGGTGGGCAGATCATGAGGTCAGGAGTTTGAGATCAGTCTGACCAACATAATGAAACCCTGTCTTTACTAAAATATAAAAATTGGCTGGGCGTAGTGGCACATGCCTATAGTCCCAGCTACTCGGGAGGCTGAGGCATGAGAATTGCTTGAACCCAGGAGGCGGAGGTTGCAGTCAGCTGAGATTGTGCCACTGCACCCCAGCCTGGGTGACAGAGCCAGACTCCGTCTCAGAGAAAACAAAAAACCCTATATGGTTTTCCTCCTCCTGGGTAGATTAGCTCAGTCTTCCCGTGCCTTCTTCCTTTTTTCTTCTTTTTTTGGAGATGGAGTTTCGTTCTTGTTGCTTAGGCTGGAGTGCGATAGCACAATCTCGGCTCACCGCAACCTCTGCCTCCCATGTTCAAGCACTTCTCCTGCCTCAGCCTCCCGAGTAGCTGGGACTATAGGCATGTGCCACTACGCCCAGCCAATTTTTATATTTTAGTAAAGACAGGGTTTCATTATGGGATTACAGGCATGTGCCACCACGCCTGGCTACTTTTGTATTTTTAGTAGAGACAGGGTTTCTTCATGTTGGTCAGGCTGGTCTTGAACTCCCAAGCTCAGGTAATCCACCCGCGTCAGCCTCCCAAAGTGCTGGTATTACAGGCGTGAGCCACTGTACCCAGCCCAATGCGTTCTAAGACTGCTATAGTTGAAGACTTTTCACCCCTGAACCAGGCTTCTGTTTTCTGAGCAGCAATTACCATCTCTGTATAGAACCCCTGCCATGCCCTGTAAGTGGGAAGATCAGTGTTCACCCAGAGGGTTTCAAAATTGTCTCCTTCTGGCCAGTGTAGTGGCTCACGCCTGTAATCCTAGCACTTTGGGAGGAGGAGATGGAGGTGGGCGGATCACTTGAGGTTAGAAGTTCAAGATCAGCCTGACCAACATGGTGAAGTCTCTACTAAAAATACAAAAATTAGCTGGGCATAGTGGTGTGCACCTGTAATCCCAGCTACTTGGGAGGCAGAGGCAGGAGAATTGCTCGAACCTGAGAGGTAGAGGTTTTAGTGAGCCCACATCACGCCATTGCACATCAGTCTGGGTGACAAGAGCAAAACTCAGTCTCAAAGAAAAAAAATGTCTTCTTCTAATCCTGCCCTGGGTGTCTTTTAGATGTAGTTTGTCTAAAAGGGGAGACCTAATCTTCCTCTTGTGACCTTTATAAACTTTATTGTGCTGTGAATTATATTTAGCATTGCTTGTTGAATGCCTTTAATTTTTTTTTAATTCTTAAGTAATGAGTTTTGACTTTTAAAAAGACATAAAAGAAACACCTACATATCCTCTCTCTCTCCTTCTATCTTGCTGTCTCTTCTCCATGTCGATGGGTGGGAAGAAAGTAGTTTTAAAGAAAGCTACTGTAATGTGAATGTGAATTTATCTTTAAAGATTTTCCTCTGCACAACTTTTAAAGGAAATTGTTTTGCATATTCTTTGAATGAAGGGAAAGCCCAGCTTCATTCATAGTGTTTCATCATAATCAAAATAAGTCAGTCAATTACTGAGGCAAACAGAAGCTGATCAATGATAGTACTTTACCTAAAGATATTGTTCGTAAAGTAACAGTACTGTACAGGGATAGACTGAAGGTAAAATCAATGCATTTATTGCCAGAATGGTATCCTGATCCTCAGTGAAATATGTATGTCAATGATTCAATGTTAAAATACCCTATTCTATGACATAGATTTATAATTTCAATTTGCTTTTATAACTTCGGCTAATAACTGAGGTTTTCATAAATTAATAGTGCACAAATTTTCTTGGGTGAGATTAGCCAAATATTTATAATGTTAGAACTTTTCAGTTGAGTTTTTAATGCTCCCAATAGCATATAGTCTGTATAATTTTAACAAAAATATTTTTTTTTGTTTCACCATACATGAATGTTGGTTCTTTTTATAATTTGACATTAATACATTCAAACTACTTAGTTCTTTTTGCATATCATAAATGTAGTGTCTTTTGAAGAACTGGTTGATACCTAGAAGTAACAGGCTATTTGACTTAGCAGTAGAGGCATAACAGTGCAGGCCTCAGATGGTCACTGTGTGCCGGCTATGATCTAGGCATGTGTGAGTTGGGGAGCATGGTGCTGAGAGACCCAGACGGTGCCCTGGGGACAGATCCCATTACAGCACCTGTGAGGCATTCAGTAAGCAGTGAGCTCAGGGTCGTGGGGAGCTCAGAAGAGGAGCCCCAGCTCTCCCTGAGAGATGGACGAACAAGCTGGGGAGCAGAAAAGGTTCATAGAATAGATGTCACTTGTGACACGGGTTGAAGGGTAAATGGAGCAGGGAAAGAAGAAAGGGTGACATAAGGTTCCAGACACACGAAACCACCTTGTAGCAACTTCTGAACCTTGCAGTAATTCCATTGAAAGGACTGTGTGGATTCCTGAAAGAAGCATGCGCCCCTTCTCTACTCCCTGTCCTCAGAAGCACCTTTAATAATCCTGAAAGAAGACTCCATTGTTTTTGATGCGCTGTTTCTCAGGGTCACTGATATCTGCTCTTTGCCTCAGTGTTTGGTAGAATGATTTTAGTCACCCTTCTGAAGCTGTACATCTTCAATGGCCACATGATGTGAAGAACTATCTTGAGGTGCAGAAATAGGCACTTTTATAGAACCACAAAATGTATACAGTACAATCTTAATGGCTTTATTTTGTTTATTATTTGTTAATGTGATTATTACAACAGACAGAAGATACAGATATTGGATATGGTATGTGTTCTATTTAGTTATTTGAAAATACCTGATGCAGGTTGGTCATTTACTGTAAGTGGACTATGGCTATACACCATTAAAATTATTATAATTTTGAGACAAGGTCTTGCTCTGTCATCTAGGCTGGAGTACAGTAGCATAATCACAGTTTACTATAGCCTCGACCTCCTGTGCTCAAGCAATCCTCCTGCCTGTGCCTTCCAAAGTGCTGGGATTACAAGTGTGAGCTACTGTGCCTGGCCTGGCCTAAAATAATAATAATTTATTATTATTATTATTTTATTATTTGAGACAGAGTCTCACACTGTCACCTGCAGTGGCATGATCGTGGCTCACTGCAACCTCTGCCTCCCGGGTTCAAGCAGTGCTCCTGCCTAAGCCTCCCAAGTAGGTGGGATCGGAGGCGCACACCACCACACCAGACTAATTTTTGTATTTTTAGTAAAGACAGGGTTTCACCATGTTGGCCAGGCTGGCCTTGAACTCCTGACCTCAAGTGATTCGCCTCTCAAAGTGCTGTGACACCACACTGGGCCTAAAATTATTTTTGAGGGCAAAGTAGTTATGAAGAAAAAGGAAAAATTACACCACTGTGAGTGGGATCTAAATTTTTAATTTGGCATTGAGATGATTTGGAAATACATTTAAAATGGTATGCATATCCATGTTATTTTGTCTGTCTTAGGAAGCAAGATCCTTAACTGCCAGAAGTAAGTCTTTGACATATCTTCAGTTTTCTAGGTTCTCTCATTCACTTCTCCCTTTCTCCTTGGTTTTGTTGTGCCTGTGCCACAAGGCCTGTGGGTACTTGATTAACACCGGAGAACTTTCAATTAGACGATGGAATTCACAGTAAGGTTTATCTTAGGTACTACCAGAAGCGGGTTCCAAGTGTGGTGGTTAGTAAGAAAAGGAATGCCTCATTAAGCTGGCTTTCCTTTAAGAGGGTCCTATGGCCACAGCTTTAGGACATCATTATCCGTGTGTGTGTGTGTGTGTGTGTTTGTGTGTGTGTGTGTGTGTTTGTGTGTGTATGCACGCCCACGGTGTCAATATTGATGTTAAATATGAAGCTATAGAGACAGAGGTCACCAGGTCACTGTTTTCTCCCATTCTCTTGCTCTCTGACTCTGTTTCTAGAGAGAGATGGTGAGAGGCAGAGAGTGAGTCATCTTTACCGCTTTGTTGACCGCCTGCCTGTGCTTTCACATCACATTCATCCGTGTGTTTATGGTGCAATCTGTGGCCTCACAGTGTGCCTCTCTTCTTCCAGGGTAAGAAAAAGAAGAGGAAGAGAGAGAAACTGCAGGAATCTACATCAGGTAGGCACCATGAAACTTTCCAGTCCATCCTCAGGCTTCTGACAAACACCTTTTAAAGCAGTCTGCGTCTCTCTACACACTGCTTTCTTCTGTAACTGTAACTCGTGATTCTGTAACTCTGCTTTTTCTTCCTGAAATTCTTTTTTAAAATGTAAAAGACGTTCTTTTAAATGTGACTGTGTGAAGGTACATGTAAAAACTCTTTCCCAAACCCTGTCACCTGGAATCTTGGTTGTTAACTGTGGGATTTTGTTTGTTTGTTTATTCGTTTTATTTTTGCTTCTGTGTTTACTTTGCTTTAACACTCTTGCTTTTATACTATTTTATGTAACTCCTTAAAGATACAGTATTTTATGATGATTATGATACATTACATGGTATTCCCTTGAGAAGCTCTTGTGATTTGGGTTTTTAAAAAATGTGAACATAATGATAGGTTTTGTCTTTCTTGTACATTAATTCAAGACATCAGTGAGGTCCCATTTATTTCCCTTTTTCCTTTCATTAAAAATGAGGCCACTACTTGTACTGCACAAATAAAAATGGCTGGTATAAGAACCATGAATAGTAAAGCAAACAAGTTCACATGATATTGTAGCTACTACGTATTTGGAATGTACAAAACCTCGTCAATAAAAATTTGTTAAAGACACAATTTTCTGCAGGTACAGGTCCAAGAATGACAGCTGCCTACATCTGAAACATGGTAAGAACGACTCTCTGGTCCTACTGCTGACATTGGTTGTTATAAAAGAGGCACTTGCTTGTGAATCTTCTTGCTCATATTGAGTTCATTCAACATTGCTCCTTAAAGAGGAGAACTCAGCAAAATCAAATTAGCGCTTTAAAAAACCTGATGGTTTTTATACCGGCTATATATTTGCAACATAGTATGCTTTTTTCTTTTCTGTCTTATCCCTTTTGGCCCATTTATTCTTTCTCCATTTCCTTTCCCCTAACTCCTTTTCTAAACCATTGCTTACTGATAAGTGGCAAGTTGGCCTGCTTAAAAAAAGAACAAATGACAACAAACAGTAAGCCAAATGCCGTCTTACTCAGCAAATCCAGGGTGGGATTGAGAAGCACCATTTTAGCCCAGGACTCAAAGTTTTTGCTCAGTAGAGATTTTTTTTTTCAATTGAAATCACATGTAGTCACTTAAAAGTAATTTATTTGTGTCTAGTCAGAAAGCTACATATGCTTTATATTTTTTTCTATTAATATGGCATGGGCACTTATTTAACTGTATTTCTTCTACCAAGTATTTCTCTTTATTGGTAACCATTGCTGAATTTCACTTTAGTATGTATAAGTAATTTATTTCTTTTTACTGTAATTTTTAAATTTATATCCACATGACCGCTAGCCCAAGGAACCTAAAACTGTGACTTAAGGCTTGGTTTTTATTAAGCGTTGAATTAGCAGTATGCGTACATGTTCTCCTGGTAACAGTTCTCAAAGGAGCTGCCTTTGGCTATCCTCTCTAGGAACCCACACCCAGTCAATCATCAGGTCTTCCTGTCCCTGCCTTTGGGGCCTGTCTCGAGCCTTGTCTCTCACACTTAGCACTGCCACCGCCCTGGTTCAGGTGCTCAGACTTTCCAGCTGGAGTACTGTAATACACGTTAATCATTTTTCTGCCTCCAGACTTTTCTGTCTACCATTTCATCCTTTACCTTGCTCCCAGAAGGATTTCCTGCAACTCAGATTGTGTGTCTCTTCCCGACATGGAAACAGTCGGTACTTCCCATTGGCTGAAAGATAAAGCACCCAGCAGTTAGTGTGTGGGTCTGCCCCGTGCTGCCCTTGTGGTTTTGCCCCCAGTCTCTCTTGCTCTCTGCCTCTCCTCACTTTCAGCCTAGTCATTCTGAGTCCTGTGCTCAGTCCAAACAAAATTATTAGCAGTTCCCCACGTGGCTGGAGGGCACCGCACATGCTGCCCCTGAGCTTCAAAACCCAGTTCCTCTACAGAGGAATGGGTAGACCTGTGCAGTGTTTCTTAGGATAAGTGTGTTCTCTTGCAGTTCATTTGGTCCTTGACTAAACCAGGCGGCCTTCACCTAAACTTTTAGAGCTTAATTTTGGTGCTGAGCTTTCAAACAACTTGCCCAAAGGTGCCAGCAGAGATTTTGGTACCAAATAGATCTGAATTTTAAATCAGTTGATTGCCTGAGCAATCTACTTCAGCTTTTTAATCTTCATTTTTCTTACCTGGAAAAAGGGAATATTGATACTGACTCCCTGCGGTGGTTGATGTGCAGGATCTGCCCGTGGCCGGCACACAGTTGGAGCTCAGACACGTCCCTTCTTCCTACTGAGACCTAAGTCAATTGCTTTCTCCTCTGTGAAGCTTTCTTCATCTTTATTCAGATTCCCCAGGTTTTTCCAAATCCCATCACTGTAGTTTTATGATATCAAGACTCTTCTAAACTAATTCTGAGTGGCAAGCTTTACTCCTGGTGAACGGAAGATCATCCCTTCATATAAGATCAAAAACTAATACAATCATTTTAACTTATTGGCTATTAGTCGAGAACCTCTTCTGAACCAGCCACCTGGCTTGGTTATTAGAAGCACAGATAGGATGTAAGCATGGCAGATGACCCCCACCCCAGAAGCTCATGGCTTCATAATAGAAGTAAATCTAGTAAAAATCACAAGGTTTTTTTTTTTTTTAATTGTTTTAATTACTGAACACTTAGGAATGGCCAGAAGGTTTTTCATGTTCTGCCCCTAACCAGAAAGCCCTCAGAAGGGCAGTGTGCTAAGGGCTGGTACCCAACTTACTTCACTTCTGTTTGCACCAAAAATCTGTGAAGCTAATTATTTTTATTAAAAATAATGCAAAAATGTACTTCTGTATTTCAGAGCTTGGTACTCAATTTGGTGTTCTTCATGATTAGCATCCGATGGTATTTTAGATGTAAAAGGTAGCTATTTTTGTCCTAAAGTGTATCCCAAGCATCGTTCTCCAGAAAGTCACAGGTGTCATTGTGCTTTCTTGTCACTTATTTATATTTTTTTAAGGTTAAGTTGTTACCTCTGTCCTGCACAAGAAAAACAGAAATAACCCTTTCTCTCTGCCCTGCCCCTCAAAAACATTCTCAGGCCATCCCGCCGCTGGTGAGGCTCCAGTTGGTTGAGCTTCCTGTAATCAGAGTCTCTGGTGTTGCCCTCCCTCTCATTCCTGGAGCAGTCATGCAGCCTTTGAAGTCACTGCCCTGCACACCATCCGAGTTTGGAGAACAGAACTGGCAGCTACTGCCTAAGAATTGTAGAGTAGAGAGGAGCTCAGATCCACCTTCATAAATATTTCCATAAATTAGACACGATAATATTCCTGTTGTACCCTACCGCTTCCTTTGTAGGAATTCGGAAACTATTTTCTTTGTGTTGTAGCTGACTTGTTTTGTCATGATTCAGCATTTATTGAGCACATAAGATAGGCCCTGTGGAGACTTGTATGACCTGGAAATAGTGTTGGATGGAGCAAAGACGGTCCCTGTTGTCACAGTGTTTGTTACATTGCTGTGAGGGTAGTTGATTGAAAAAGCAAACAGGAAAATATAAATAATATAATAAAAATAAATTAGGGGTAACTTGGGGGTCTGCTTTTAGGTTGGATTGTCAGGAAAGGCACCTCTGAGGAGGTGGCTGTCAGAAATAACTACCATTACCACAGAAAAATGGAGGGGTCTCCTGTTCTGGAACAGAGCCCTGGCAAAGAAATGAAAGACAAAGGGAACACAGCATCATGTTATGGAAAGAGCAGAGCCCAGGAATGAGGCCATCCAGTCTCTCAGGTTAGCGCTGGTGTAAATTGTGTAACCTGGGACAGGTCACTTAAAGCCTCGGGTTTATTGGTATAAGCGAAGGATTGTGCTCAGCGGCCTCTGAGATCCTTGTCGGTCTCTCCCTCAAGTCCAGCTTTCTGGTCTGCTTTGCTTTTGTGTGGTCTGCACTGCCTCCCAGTGTTATTAGAGGGACTCGGATCTCTTTTTTATTTTCTAATTTGTAGTCATCATTGTATGTCTAAGTGGCTCTGTATTACTATAAATCGTCTGCATGACCTTGAAAATGGCTTATACATGACGAGGTTGTTCTTCAGTTCCTATACAGATCATCCCCTGTTCCTCTTCTTCCTCCCCAGGATGGCTGCCTCACATCCTGGGATATTAGATGCATTGCCTCTAGTTACAAGGTTTGATTTTCTACTAATGTAATAATATGGTTCCTTGTTTGCCATACTACAGTCATACAAGTGCTGACCTCACCTTTGAAATAAGCCAGAAACAGATAAAATACTTGATTAGAACCAATCCTACAGGGTTGGCATGGTGGCTCATGCCTGTAATCATAGTACTTTGGGAGGCTGAGGTAAGTGAATTCCTTGAGCCCAGGAATTTGAGACCAGCCTGAGCAACATGGCAAGACCCTTTCTCTACAAAAATAAGCTGGGTGTAGTGGTGTGTGCACATAATTCTAGCTACTGGGGAGGGCTGTGGTTGGATCTGTTGAGCCTGGGTTGTCAAGGCTGCAGTGAGCCAAGATCGCACCACCGCACTACAGCCTGAACAACAGAATGGGACTCTGTCTCAGCAACAAAGAAGTCAGTCAAAGAGTGTGATGTGGAATCTCAGACAGCTGGTTTTCAATTCTGAAGGGAAGTTGCTGAGTAAAGGTAAAGCTAGACCAGATGCAGTAAGCTTATGCCAGTAATCTCAGCTTTTCGGGAGGCAGAGGTGGGAGGATCACTTGAGGCTAGGAGTTTGAGACCAGCCTGGGCAACACGGCGAAACTATATCTGTACAAAAAATAAAAACCATTAGCTGGCTGTGGTGATACATACCTGTAGTCCCAGCTGCTCGGGGGCTGAGATGGAGACTAACTTGGACCTGAGTTCAAGGCTACAGTGAGCTATGATTGCACCACTGCACTCCAACTTATGTGATGAAGTAAGGATCCCGTCTCTCAAAGAAAAACTTAAAAACAAAAAAACTTGTGTTTTCACTTCTTAAAAGATACCATGGGTTTCGTCAAACGCTTTCCATTTTTTGATGGGTAGTGCCAGCGCAGTGGCCGCATGCAGCCCAGTGTAGAGGTTGGCTCCTGAGCAGGCTTTGTTCCTGGTTGTGTTCCTGTCTCCCTGTGTGTTTCTACATTTGAGCATTATAAAAATTTTCACTCTGGTGAAGTCAGATTAAAACAAATAAATTACCATTAACGTGGTCTTAACCCTGCGGAGAAACTTGTAGGATAATTGGAAATGAGATCCCTAAAAGTCATTCCTTCAAGTTGGAGATGGTGGTCCCCAAGCTGCAGGATCTTTTGGACAGATCAAATTAATCCTTTTGGCTTTTTGGACTTACTTGTCATTTGTGGGAATGCTGGGAGCCCAGGTCCTCAGGGAATGAGACTGCACACACTGTCCTGGGTCCAGCTGGAAGGCCGGTGCCGTGAACACTAATCACTTGTTAACTCACCACATAGACATTTAGTGAGAACTGCTATAAACCCTGTTAGGCGGTGGGGGCGCTTGCAAATGAGACCCTGTCCCTTCCTGGAGGAGCTTCAAGTTTAAGAAGATACAGACATATAAATGGGTAGTTATAAAATGGTATGTTTTATGCTGTGAAGAAGTGGCATGCTGTGCCTTACATAATAATAAAGAGAATAAGAAATATGTAAATCAGAGTGACATCAAGGAAGGCTTCCTGTAGTAGATGGCACACGAGGTATCAGGTTGGTGGCGGAATTTGGGGGTTTGATAGCACAGTGGTACAGCTAATGTGAGTTTCTGGTGTTTGAGTAAATGTTTGATTTGGAATACCACCTTAAAAATTTGTCACAAGTCAGAGAATAGTATCAAATACTGAACTTTGCTTTCTTCCTGACTTAAGATTTATATGAGATTAAAGAAGTAAAGAATTCGAATTTTTGAAATCCTGGATAAAATTATGACTCTGAGTTTACTAATTAAAAAATAATTTTCAAAATTTATTTATTAATATTTACTTTATCAAAACAAATACAAAAAGCCTACCATCTGTAAATTATATAGGTTGAAAAGTTATTTTTAGATATTTCAATGTATTTCCTTTAGCTATATGACATAAAAGGGTTAGTTTAAAAGTAGGAACAAGCTATTTTTAAAAGATTTTTTTAAAAGGCCGGATGCAGTGGCTCACACGTGTAATCCTAGCACCTTGGGAGGCCAAGATGGATGAATCATGAGGTCAGGAGTTTGAGACCAGCCTGGCCAACATAGTGCAACATGTCTCTACTAAAAATACAAAAAATGAGCCTAGCTTGGTGGCAGATGCTTGTAATCCCAGCTGCTCGGGAGGTTGAATCGCTTGAACCCAGGAGGTGGAGGTTGCAGTGAGCCAAGATTGTGCCACTGCACTCCAGCCCCGGTGACAGTGTGAGACTCTGTCTCAAAAAAAAAAGAAAAAACGATTTTTAAAAATCCTCTGGTTAAACACATTTTGCTAAATAAAAACTTCAGTCTTTATTTCCCTAGGGCCAGGAGATGAGCAGGAGAGGTGCTAAGCTCAATATAGTAGTTAATGTTCAGTGCCTGGATTTACATTTTTAAAAAGATTGTTTCTGGCTTTTTGTGTGACGGTGATGTTTGACAGCCTGATGAGGTGTGGTTAAGGTCTGAGAACTTGGGTCTCCTGGGTCCTGTGACGCTGTCCTCCAGAGCTGACAAGTTGCCGAGTGGGAATAGAAGCAGCATCTGGACCGGTGAGAGGACTGCAACCCTGAGGGTCTGCCAGGAGCTGTGCCTGGTGTCCAACATTTAGCCCTGTCCTCTTAAGCAGCCAGGGAGTGTTAATATTTTCAGTGGCCTCATTGAGAAAAATATTTATTTCCTATGATTTTTGAAACTTAGTCTGGTAAGTTTGATACTTTTGCCTAATCTTTGTTCCAAATTCTGTTCCACAGTATAGTCACCAACATGAAGTATCAGTAAGTTTCTAGGTTGGTATGTTTAGTTAGAAAACAAAGCCAGGTTCCTAAAAATTAAAAGGAAGTTGGAGGCAGCTGAAGAACTCTTAAATCTTGTCCACGTCTCAAACTAAAAATTAAGGCTTCAGCAACTAGAAAGTGAAAAAATGCATCCTGTTTTCCATTCTTTATCTTTTGTAACATACTTAGAAAGCACCCCAGCTAGAATTGTTATCAAACAAGCAGAAGAGCCCTGGGGTTCAGAACTCTTGGGGAGGAAGCCTACCTCTAGGGAGAGGAAGGGGATTGTCAAACTGGGGAGAACCAAGCGTCCCACGGCAGCCCAGGAAGCACGTGGCTGCACAGCTCCCCTAGGGCACAGGTCGGCATCTCCTGGGAAAGCGTCTGCACCCTGCTCAGCACTGTCCCACACTTGGCTATAGTGGCCTAGCCCCATTTGGGGGGACATTGTGCCACCAATTTACCACAGTGGTGAGGTCCTGTGGAAGCGACTGCTGGTGTGCTGTTTATCTTGTTTGGATTGCCAGATTGCTGCCTAGGAGATGGAAGTTGTGGCGGCCCTGAGAGGCTCCCATATGCATCTGTCCTGGGAATGGTCCAGTCTGAGGTGACGCCTTCCAGTGTCTTCCTTCTTCCTTTTATGCTTGTGTTCACAAATCCCTGTGATACCTGTCACAGACTAGTAGGAAATGTATACAGGATCCACAAGGTGATGACACTTGACTACAGGTAAGCTCAGGCTTGGTCTCATTGTCTTAAATAGCAGTGGCAGCATAATGACAGTGTGGTTAGACTAAATGATGCATGGACTGTGGGTTTTCACATCCTGGCCATTGCTCCAGGATCCCTAGGTGCATTCATGGGAGCCTTTTGATTGCAAGCGCCAGAAACAAACCATGCTCACCTAAGGAGAAAGGGGAAATTTATTTTAAGGATATTAGAGCATCTTGTGGAAACCAAGGACAGTAGTGCAGTTGGGCCAAAAAGACGGGTAGAAATTGGAAAGCTCTCTAGACACTTTTCCTGCCTTTCCCATCTGCCCCTCCCTGAAAATCACTTCCTTCTTCTCTTTGCAGATTGACTCACTCAGCTCTTGGAGCCATATGTTCAGAGCACTCAAGCTATGTGTTGTTACAATATCATCTCCCAAAGAGACAACGATTCTTTCAAATTCTGTAGAAGGGACTCTGGTTAGCTCAGCTTGGGTCAAACTTCTGTGCCAATCCATAATCAGCTGTGGCCAGAGAAGGTCACATTGTACAAAATGGCAGTCAGGAGATCACTGCTCTAACAGCGTTGGAGTTGGGATAATGGAGAGGAGAGATGGGCAGCAGCCTGACAGATGTGCACTGTATCTCACTAGTAGGCTGTTGGTTGGGGTGGTTTTATCTAGGCAACTGTGTGTTAATGAAGAAATTGGGTTAGGTTCATAGGTACAGTGAAAGCTTTTAAGAATGGGCAGTATCCCTTCCATCAATTCCCTTTTCTCTCCTTAATGATCAAAAGAGCTAGAATTGTGTTTAAGTTGCCTTGGGAAGCAGAAATAGAGAAATAGACTGCGGGTAGCACGGTCGATCAGATGCCATTAAAAAAATGACAGCAGAGGAAGAGAAGTATATGAGGTTCAATAAAACCCTCTTGAGATACTTCATGTTTAGTATTGTTCATGAAAACTGATAAAGTGGAATTCAGATCAATGCACTAGAATAGTTTATAGAATAAAAAAGAACTGTTTTGAACAGAATTTTTTTTTTTTTTTTTTTTTTGAGACGGAGTCTTGCTCTGTCACCCAGGCTGCAGTGCAGTGGCACGATCTCAGCTCACTGCAGCCTCTGCCTCCTGGGTTCAGTCGATTCTCCTGCCTCAGCTTCCCGAGTAGCTGGGACTACAGGCACATGCCACCGTGCTCAGATAATTTTTTGTGTTTATAGTAGAGACAGGATTTCACCGCATTAGCCAGGATGGTCTCGATCTCCTGACCTCGTGGTCCACCCGTGTCAGCCACCCAAAGTGCTGGGATTACAGGCATGAGCTGCGGTGCCTGGCCTTGAACAGATTTTAATGGAACTTTTTTCTTACTGAGTTATGAGGAACTGTGTGGAAATGAGCCCTTGTGGATAATGGAGGTTTTCAGAGAACCTATATGGTTTACATCTTTAAGTGTAAAAACATGTAATTTTTAAAAACACTTTTGGATACAACTCTGTCTTCTTCAGAAGAGTACATTGAAATTGATTTGAATACGAATACCTCATGCCATTATTTTACAGTGCATATCACATATGCTACAAGGCGTATATAGTGGTTTATATAATACTATTCTAAATGACCCCAAATAATGTGGATTTTTAAGAAACTGCTTTTTAATAATTCCTTTGTGGCTTCCTTTGCTGTTTGGGACTAAACCCTCTGCCCACAGAAATATGTTTCTTCTGATCTGTAGGGATTAAGGAACCAGAAAAATGAAGCTTAATTGAATCATATATAAATTAAAAGTTAATGGGGTCTGAGTTGGGGTATAGAGAGTGGTGCTCTTTAAGAAAGGCTAAGATGTACTATTTTTGTGCATAAATTTCATGACATTATTATAATACCTTGAGGCCATTTGACCATGTTTTTCCTTGGCAGTGTTTTTCATAAATGAAGCTGCCGTGTTGCTGAGAGCCAGATGAGTGGGGAATCCTGCTGCTCATAGCTGCCTGTGACCTGTAGCAAAGTAACTTTATTCTTTTTGACAGAATGAGAGAAAAATTAAAAGCATTTCAGTTGAACACTACTGTTCACTTTTTGGCTTAAAGTTTACATCTAGTCTAAACTTTTCTAAATGCTTAGATGTCATTTTTGTGAATCTAGCTTTTTTTTCTTCTGTGAGATTATTCTGTCTCAGCTAGCATTGCACTTTTAGAAACATTCTGTTTCATAAGAGATACTTTAATTATTTGGCAGAATACTCTGTCGGTCTTCATTTTCTACCAGAAGTTCTGTAATAGTATGAATCTTGCTTGCTGTCCCAAATGTGTTGCAT
Source organism: Sapajus apella (assembly GCF_009761245.1). Taxonomy (NCBI): domain Eukaryota; kingdom Metazoa; phylum Chordata; class Mammalia; order Primates; family Cebidae; genus Sapajus; species Sapajus apella. The sequence continues at coordinate 4,511,009 of NW_022437027.1, forward strand.
GAAGTTGGAACAGCAGAAATGATACCAACCTGTATGGACCACCTGTCACACCCTGGGGGCTTTAGTAGACGCCTCTGCATGTGTTGCCTCCTCTCGTTCTGTAGCAGCCTTGTTGGAGGTGGGGTTGGGGCAGGGACAGATCTCAGTCCTGTCTGAACATGAGAAAACATCACTTGTCCAGGGTCACGCTGCTGGGTCTGCAGGGTGAATTACCAGCAGCTCTGAGCCCGGCTCTCCATCCTCTGCTGTTACTGCACTCGCCGTGCTGCTTCAGGGCGCCTGCCCGGCACTCGCCCGGCTCTATACATATGTCTTCTGCATCCTGCAGCACACCTGATGAGGTTGAGCAGCCTCTTATCTTCACTTTACAGATGAGGAAACATGTTTGGTACGTTCAAAGTGCATGCCTAAGATTTACAGGTGGTAACCAATGGGCCCAGGATCCAAACCCAACCCAGGACTGTCTGTCCTCAGAGCCCACACTAACCCACATGGGTTATCACGTCCCTGCACTTAACTGGATGCACAGGGGCACACACAAACGTGGGCATAACTGTGGAAGGGCTTGGTTTGAAAAAAAAGACAAAAGTGTGCCCTGATCCTATCACCTCATTTGTTGAAGGTGAACTTCACATCTTTAGTGTGAGAGAATGTCTGTTGAGAGAAATGTGGATTGGATGAAGAGTCTGGAGGTGAGTAGATGAGGGAGGGCTACCTCTAGCTAGTTATCGTCCTCTGGAAACACTTCAGCTGACAGAACTACAAAGGGCTTTTGAGGCTCTCTCCTTCACAACTTGCTCAAGAGCATTTTTCCAGTGCTTCCGGCGGTAGGAAGATCTAGCGGTCGTGACCTGCACCAGGAGGTCTGGCCTACAAATAGGACACATGTCCTCACAGAGGACACAAACACAGAGGGGTATGCTGACCAGGTAAAGAAACCAGTAACTATAAAAAAATTCCCCTGGAGTAATTCATTAATGGCCACAGGCCTGTCTCAAAGTCATCTTGACATTGCCGAAGTCTGGTTGGGCTGATAATTCACTCTGAATAGCCACAGGGGAGGAAGCCGCACAGGTCAGCCTTGCCTTGGTAGAACCTGAATCCAGGAGTGGCCAGTGACCCATTTCCTCCCACCTCCAGCGTCTGGGAATCTTTTTGCCTTAGAGCTTTATGGTTAGGGGACTTAACTAACTAGTCTCGAATGCTGGGACTAAGGAGTCCTTCAGCTGCAGAAACAAAACTCGACGTTAACCTTCCTAACTACACATTTTCATTTTTCCTTTTTCTCAAATGTTGGGTACTGTTTACTGTCAAGGAGCTGAAGCTGGATTTGTAGGTTATATTTCCAACCTTAGAGACTTAAATTTGAAAGTTAACCTACTTGTTTGATTCTCTTTATCGTCCTTCAAACAGAGCGTGGTATTTTGGGGGTAGCTGCACGGTTACAGATGTAGACTGCCCCCATAAGGATGCAGAGGCAGTTGCCTAGGGAGGGACAAACAATGATGGAAGGTAGGAAGGAGAGAAGAAAGTCAGTGATATTTAGCTCCAAGAGAGCTAAGTATCTGGTGGAGAGAGCACGTGTTGAGAGTTCAGAAGCCCATTCTGCTGCCCAGTAGTTGGGTGACTTTTGGCAAGTTATTGAACCTCACACAGCCTCAGTGTCCTTATCTGTAAGTGGGTGAGAACATACAAACTGTAGTGACGATTATGTGAAATTCTAAAGTGCATGTTCCAGTGCCTGACAAATCGGTGCTCAGCGGACAATGTTTTTGTTCCTTCCCCCTCACCAGCTTCTTACAGACAAGACCACCTTCAAGTCAACGAGACTGTCACTTTTGTGGTGCCAGGAGGACTGGGGAACAGCCTGGCATTGAGACTCTCTAGGAGTCACCTTGGGCCAGGCATTTTTTGACCATATACCTCAGTTTCTGCTAAAACAACAGGATTAGACTAGCTCTGTCATGCTTGATTCCTGCTCTAGAAGCCTGTACCTCTCTTCCTTCATACACATATGACATTGTGTAACAGAAGAGTTAAAATTAGTTTTTCCCAAGTCGTAAAAATGGAGACAATTGGCATGAGGTGTGTGGTGTGCTGCTGGAATGCAGTGTTTGCAAGTAAAATCCGTCAATCTGTTCCCCTCTCATAAAGCCAATCTCTAATATTCTCCCTTCAAACTGCATGTCATTTAAGGCCCCTGCCTCGTTAGTAGCATTTGAAAGTGGCATACAAGGAAGAGGAGGATGAAGGAAGGGTCTCTTATTCCAACTCACTTTTTTTGTATCCTCACCAATTCTGAACAAGGAAGTGATATTACATGATGGCGCAGGGATGTATTTTGTTTCTGGAAACCAGCTTCGCTGCCCCTGCCTTGGCCTGGACAGCTTGAGCCCTAGTGGTACCCTGACAAGGCTGGCCCTCGCCTTCTCCTGACCCTCCACTCCGCCACCCCAGAGCTCACCCATAGGCTTGTCTCCTTGGCCCTCCCTGCCAGAGGACAGTGTGGGGAAGGCTGAGGAACCCCCAGGACATGAGCTGGCCAAGCACTCTGCCTTTGGTTAGATTTTACATTTGTTTGGGTTTAGAGAGAAGGAATTTCCCTCTCTTTACTCCTGAGTCAGGGTCTGTAAAGCCCTGCTGGCCCAGGGTCAGTGCTGTAGATCTCCCAGAAACAGGCCCACTCTTGAAATCTTTAGATTCACCTTTATTGCTTGGGCTTTTAGTAAGGGACTCCGCCCATTTGGGTTCCTGGTTTCATTTGGTTGGTGGGATATTCTGTCAAGATTGGAATTTGGGCCGGGCGCGGTGGCTCAAGCCTGTAATCCCAGCACTTTGGGAGGCCGAGGCGGGTGGATCATAAGGTCAAGAGATCGAGACCATCCTGGCCAACATGGTGAAACCCCGTCTCTACTAAAAATACAAAAAATTAGCTGGGCATGGTGGTGTGTGCCTGTAATCCCAGCTACTCAGGAGGCTGAGGCAGGAGAATTGCCTGAACCCAGGAGGCGGAGGTTGCAGTGAGCCGAGATCGCGCCATCGCACTCCAGCCTGGGTAACAAGAGCGAAACTCCGTCTCAAAAAAAAAAATAAAATAAATAAATAAATGTTTTATGTGACGATATAATGGAGAAAAAAGGTTAGAAAGAAATTTGTCTTTGTTTAAGTTTTTTTTCTGGGTGGCCGAGATCATGCCACTGCACTCCAGCCTGGGTAACAAGAGTGAAACTCAAAAAAAAAAAAAAAAAAGATTGGAATTTGGTCCAGGAGAGCATCGGCGGGGGTGGGAGCTGGGGTTCGGTTATATGGGGTAGGGTGGGGTCTTGTGCTGCCTTTGCATCCACAGTACAAATGCGTGGTGACTCCTGGTGGAGGGAGCCCAAGTCCGAACATATGTAAGATGGGCCTTGCTGCACTCCCTTTGAAGCCCAGCTGCAGCCACAGCCGGGAAGCAGTAATTGCTGGCTTTGATTGCGCAGACTTCACTGGTGGGTTGGGCTGTGCTGGGGCTCGCCTGGCCTGGCCCAGCTTCAGCCGCAGCCCCCCAGTGAAGCCTTAGATGTGGGAAAACTCCAGCCTGTGGAGCCTCATGCCTGTGGTTTCTTGAAAAGAATCTGGACTGGACCTGTTTTATATCTGTAAAGCAACACCAGGCCCCCATTTCTCCCACTTGGAGGTAAGACTTGGTCTCCCCTGACATCCCTGAATTTTAAAAGAGCCACCAGGGACAAACTGCCTCATTTGATGATAGTGAGGGAATTTCTTTGCCTCTTTTTTTTTTTTTTTTTTTTAAAGCACTAGTTATATTATTAGGAAAGAATCCCTGGAAGGGATTAGTTGCTTTTTGGTAAGCAACTGTACAGAGGATCTCTGAAGCCAGCTTTCCATGAGAATGTGCAAGGTGACCCCGTGGAATAAGGAAATAACAGGTGGGAAAATGTGAGACTATGGAAAGAAATGACCTTATTAGGAGATACAGATTCTTTCTGGGCAAGTGACATATTATCCTTCAGGTAAATGGCCATCTCTGAGCACCCATGTTTGTGTTAATCACTATCTTACCACTTGTACTCAGCTCAAGAAGACAGGAGGAGAAGGCACCCTTAGGCAAGGCAGTGGAGGGACAGGAAGACTCTGGTTGAGCTGGAAGTGCAGGGTGCTGATTGGAGGTGTCAGCCTTGCTTGAGAATGGGGCCCCAACAGGGCCATGGAAGTTGTCTGTGCAACCCTCGGTACTTCAGGGTTCACTGTGTCAGGCAGTGGTGGGATGGCCCAACAGAAGGACAGGTTGTCCCCTCAGGCGTTCCTGGCTGCCAGTGGCCAGTTTACTCTGAGACCCAGTGCTTGTCTCAGGCACTAGCCTAGGACTTCAAGGCCAGGCCTCATCAGGAAACTAAATGTTTTTATGTTAGACTGAGAGGAAAACCTTCCCAGGAAGAACAACCTGGACCAAGTCTTTGAAAATCTGTGATGCAAAATTATAATGTAAATAGAAATCTGTGGGGTGCCCTCTCTCCCATCCCAGCCTCCGCTAAAGCCCTGTTTCTTTCTCTATGGAAAGGCAGGGTCCCTCATAGCACTTTGATTCTCCTACATAAGGGATCCATACCTCTGTTCAGTTAAAATATCAACATGCTGTAGTGTTTTCCTGTTAAGCAGGGAATGAATGGTTAATTTTCCCAAGAGAATAGGAATTGAAATGGTCATTGAAAGACCTCAGTTGAAATCATTCTGTGGCTGATTTCCTCCTGTTTTGTTTTTGTTGGTTGGTTGGTTTTTGCTTTTTCAGTAGCTACCCAGATACACAAATAGCTTCTTTGCAGTTCCGATCATTTTTAGGAGCAGCATTGGGCATAATTGGAATACAAATACTGGCTAACCTGCTCACAGGGCTCCCTCTGTGCTGTGCACTTTGTAAACACCTTAAGTACAGGAACCAAACCTCTCCTTTCAACAGCCTGAGGGGCAGGTGTCCTCGCACTTCCCATCCCATAGGTCAGCATCCTTCTGTGCAAAGTACTTCATGGACCGTAACTTGCCATCCAGAGTTTTGTTTTCATCATTAAACTGTGTCAGAGCTTCCTTTTTTTTCTTTTTCCATTCAAACGGAAGTGTACAATAATCCACTATTATTTTGAATGAGTTTCTAAAAGGAAACTTCTGCTTGTAACAAGGATAGCACAATTACAGGCATAAAGAGTTGGGATTCATCTGAGACTGTTGAGGGACCCAGGTTGAGAAGGTGCTTCCAGCATCGCTGCCACCAAAGGAAAGCAGCCTCCCCAAGTTCAAAGCCGTGGAAGCAGGTGCTCTCTGGAGTGGAGGAACAGAACTTTGCCATGCTTTTACTTTCCTTTTGTCTTTGTCTCATCTTATTACAATGTTACATTTTATTTTTAATCACTTTTGAAAAAAATCTCAGATTATTAAAGCTTTGGGGACGTGGGAGTTCTTTTTTGAAAATCATTATCATGACCAATATCTGGCCACATTACTTTAACATACTTGCTGAGCGTCCTTTCCGAGGCCAACATTAGAGATCCTAGCTGTTAGGAAGGAAAAAAAATCTTGAAAATTGTAAAGTCTTAAGCAAAAAGGGAGAGGTTTATATCCCCTGGACTGTGAATATAAGTGAACAGAGCACATAGCATCACAGGAGTTGGCAGTGCGCTGGGTAATGTGAATATGTCTGTCCTATGTAGAATCATACAATGGCTTCCCACAGTGGACTAGAAGCACCAAACACTGCAGAATGACACATCTTTCCATGATCTGGCTGTTGCCCGCCTTCCCTGTTTCTGTTTGGCTCTTTCCTACTGGTGTTTTTCAGACTTTTTTTTTTCTTTTTACCATGACCCAGAGTATTAGCTACATTTCACATCATAACCCTGTGCATACATATACATGGAACCAAAGTAAAAATGTCACTATAATAACTCTGTAGTATACTCTCAGAATTTTTGGCTGCATAGAGCAATTTGTTTTAGCCATCCATCTCCAAATTAACAAAATGGATTAATTAAATTCAGAGGTTATAAGACATGTACAGTATGGAATAGAAGTTATAATCTAAAGACCTACAGCGAATTCATATTAATAGCATTTCATTTGTTCCTTCTTGAGGTGGAAAACGAAGCTCATTCCCAACGTGCAAAGCCAAGGCAGCGACCCCGGGACCTCTTCTGGAGATGGAAGCTTGTTGAAAACCCAGACTGTCTCCATGGCCTGCACAGTCGACCCCTAAGGAACACTGACACCAACTTTACCCTGAGGTCACTGCTAGAGACGCTGATCCATAAAGACAATCACTGCCAATCCCCCTTTTGTCTACTGCGAGAGCCAAGTTCCAAAATAAAGCATAAAAAGATTTTTTAAAAGGAAATGTAAAAGTACATGAGAATGCTAGCAGGCTGTGGGGCAGCTGAGCAGCTCTTCTCCCCTCATCTCTGTGTGCACTTCCCAGAGCATCTTGCATTTAAACCGGTAACCTTTCGGCAAGGACAGTAACTTGGCTGCATTTGCCTGCCATGCGCAACTGGAGCCAGCAACCAGCACATCCATCAGCACCCCAGTGGAGGAGTTCGTGGAAGAGTTCCCTCTTTGTTTCTGTCTTCATTTTTCTTTCTCTTCTTTTCTCCTACAGCTTTTATTTAACAGTGCAAAATGATCAGTTTTTTTTTGTTTGCTTTTTTTAAACTTGAATTTTTTTAATTTACACTTTTTAGTTTTAATTTTCTTGTATATTTTGCTAGCTATGAGCTTTTAAATAAAATTCAAAGGTCTGGAAAAGTTTGGAATAATGAAATAAAAAGAAGCCTTTTTCTGAGATAGCTTGTCCAATAAGTGGCTTCTCTGTGAATTGCCTGTAACAAATAGTGGCTTCTCCGTCCTTGTAAGGTGTTCGATAGAGCTAAATAAATGTAGTAGCCAAATCTACTCTGTTGGTAGCCATTGGCAGCCCTGTTTCAGTTTATTTTTTCTTCTGTTTTCTTCTTTTCTTTTTTTAAACGGTAAACCTTAACAGATGCATTCAGCAGACTGGTTTGCAGTGAATTTTCATTTCTTTCCTTCTCACCCCCTTGTTGTAAAAAGCCCAGCACTTGAATTGTTATTACTTTAAATGTTCTGTATTTGTATCTGTTTTTATTAGCCAATTAGTGGGATTTTATGCCAGTTGTTAAAATGAGCATCAATGTACCCATTTTTTTTTAAATAGCAAGGCACAGCCTTTGCCCAAAACTGTCATCTAACGTTTGTCATTCCAGTTTGAGTTAACGTGCTGAGCATTTTTTAAAAGAAGCTTTGTAATAAAACATTCTTTAAAAGTGTCATTTTATAAAGAGTCAAGTTCCTGATAACGTAAAATTGGTAATGAACTAAATCCACAGGCCAGGACAGAGCTGGTTTGTAAAGAGGAGCAGCCCATGACAGAGGGGCGCTGCTGGTGCAGCCTTCTCCAGGGACAGGCCAGCAGCAGCGACAAAGGGGCACCCTGCCCTCTCTCCTAGACATGCAGTCCTCAAAAGCACTCGTATGGTTTGGGCCTCTCCCTCCTCCTTTTCCAGATGTGGGTATGAAACAGGGTTAAAGGAAAAAAGAGGGTTGCCAGGATTCAGTTGGAAGTGAGTCCTTTCCTGAGCACAGATTCTTGTGGGCTCCCCCCATCTGGTGTGCTGCTCATGGGAAGTGCACAGGTTCCACCTCTCTTCATAGCTCATTGGTGTTCAAACTGGGCTTCCACATCGTGGGGTCCCAGTGGTGAAGGAATGTCTTAACACCCCCATCCATCTTCCCAGTCAACATTTTCTAAGTCTTGAGTTGTATTTCATAATTTTTACCTTACTGGTACATGTTCTAAGTTGGTATCTGGTTAGGAAAAACTATATTTTAACAGTGAATATGTCATGGTATTCCACAATGGTTTTCTATCCCTTGAGCTACTTTGAGAACCATAATCACTTGTCCAACTTAAACCTCTCTGCTGAAATTCTAGTTCGATTTCCCCTTCCTAACCTTCAGTGCAGCTGGGGAACAGCTGGCTACCATACTTATAATAACCCTCCTCATACTGTACTTGAAGATTGCCATTAAATCACCCCTCAAATTTCTCTTCTCCAGGCTAAGTAATCCCAATTCCTTGAACCTTTCATCATCAGTCCTTTAATCATTTTCATTACTATCCTCTGGAACCCTTCCAATTCCTCTTCATTTAGTCCTAAACTGGAACCAGGAAAAAAATAAGTATTATGTTCAGGGGACCTACTTGTTATAAAGGTTTCATATTCAGCCCTGGCCAGAACTTCATTTGAAAATTATCTCTCTCAGAGTTTTCTCAACATGCATAAACCAAATAGTTTTTAAAAGCAGTCTAAAGCTGCCACCATGATCTTTTGGGGAATTAACTAAAAAAATCCAACAAAATAATAAAGGAAGTGACAGTGAAGCATTTCACCAACACATGGATGGGCTTTTCTGGATCTTGAGAGAAAGCAATTAATAATAAAAGTCTGTTCATCAAGGTAACAGGCATTGCAGGATCTATACCTGAGACTCAAGGTTTGGCCAAAGCCCACTCAACTTCTCTCCCTTGGCGTGCAAAGGCCACGCCCCGAGTCTCGGGTATTTATATCCTGCTATGTCCAAATAATCCATTTCTTTCAACTTTACAAAAAATTAGTGAAGTTGAAAGAAATGCCTTGTTTGGACCCTCAGCCAGTTCTTTCCACAAACTTGATCCCTTCGTAGTTTCCTGTATTTCTTCCAGAATAATTTTTCCCAAATAACTTTGATGTCAGTGCACAGTGCTCATTCGTGGCTCATTCTGCCCAAATCCTGCTTTCTGTAGGCAGCAGTTCTGGGGGGAGAGTCAAGAGTCCCCCTAGAGATAGGGATAAAGGGAGTGTCTGTGGGGAGAGGGACACTCCTCTGGCCACTACTGCTGTTTGATCTTGAAGGGATTTGGCCTCCTTCCCTGCGGCTAACTCAGAGCTGAATTGTGTGCCAAGAAGAGGCTAGGTCAGCCTTCTTTCTGGGAGTGGAGCCTTCTCTGAGGTCACAGCTGGCATGCAAGTCCTTATGAAGGGGTGCTTTCCTCCTGGTTTTAGTTTGGTTGCTAGGGCTGCTGGCAACTACCTGTTTAGCTGGAAGGTGACTTTGAACTGTTTCATGACTACAGTTGTCTTAAGTATTAGACAGTAATTTTTTCCTCTCGTTTGGTCTAAGACTGCGACAATATAGAAACTCTAATAAAGGGCCTATGAAAAATAGCAAGATGTCTGTGTGGCTGTGCTTTTAAAGAATGGTCATGAGGGAGTAAGTCACAGTTCTGACAGAGAAGAGGCACCCAAGATCCACACGATGTAGTAGGTGTTGGAAAATTACATTTACCACTTCTGCCACAGAATGTGATCTTCCAGGCGTGGAAGATAAGAGCCTTAAGAGCTTCCCTGTGAAACCCAACTTCAAGGATACACACACAAGAAAATGCGGACTACTGTTTAATAGAAAAGAAAATTTGATGGCAATTAAGTATCTTCATACTAACAGAAGGATGTCACTCTGTATGCCATTTATACTGATGTATTGTGGGAAAAAAAAAGATCATTGGTTTTCTTGGCTATAATTCAGTGGATATTATTCTGGAAGTGGCTGTTCTAAATTTCTTCAACTCTCTTCTGAGAAAACGTTATTATCTTTACTCTGCAGCCCGGTGTGACTCAGGGAGAGTGCACCAAGGTGACTCAAGTACACCTCTAAGCAGGGTGTACCAACAGCAGCTATTTAAACATTAGCATGAATCAAAGTAAACTGAAACTATACATGTTAATTAAAATTAATAATTTATAGCAAAACCTGAGACAAGTGATAACTGTCTACTTAACTTTATTGAAGAAGCAGTGCTAATGTTGTTTATGGCATTGTTCATCAACAGTAAACTGGTGTTAAATAATAGATGCACTCATTCAATACATTTTTACTGAGCACTTTCTGATGGGCTATGCTCAAATTACTGGACACCAGAAAAATGTTTTGTATTGTCTGTATGCTGTAGGCATAGAAGAAATGCCTACTGTCTGCATTTGTTATAATGTGCAAGGGTCCTTTTCCCTGAACGGTAATTTGGACTTAAAACAGGTTATATCAGGAAGGAGGTGGCACGGTGGGGAAAGCCTAGGTTTAGCGTCTGCAGACCTGGACAGTCTACTCAACCCGCTGTTGGGAACTGCACACTAAACCCCTCTGGGCACACTTCCTCATGGACTAAGGAATCACAGGCCTCTGCCAGGGTATATGAGAGGCAAACAAGAGAGAAGCCTGATAGGAAGTGACTAGTAATTTCCCCTTGAATTATTTCATAATGTGTTAGAAAGCATGCTTTTTTGTCCAGGGCAAAAAATATCTTGTTTATGTATTGCCTTGCAGCCATAGAATATGTGAGCATACTCTGCCCAGGGAAGCAGTTGGTAACAGGACTAAGCACTCTGTTTTGGAGTCAGGATCATGGAAGTACTTGTACATAAGGGGCAGAGTTTGGATTTTATTGGGTCGTCTACACTGATGTGTTCGTGTAACTATTTTTCTTCATATATAATAGCTTGAGATGTTACCAGCTAAATTAATTAAATTTTTGATCTTCACTAAATAAGAGAGAAATTGGTAGAAAAATTTTGTCAAATGGAATGAAAACACTGCATACAAATAGATGTCATCACACATCACCTTACCTGTTTTCTCTCTGGTCACTGTGGAATTCGTAGACATTTTCTCTTCTCCATCTTTAACTTGTCTCAGAATCTGAACTCAGTGGAATCACTGAATTATATTCTATACCATAATGATTTTTTTCCCCAACAGGAAGATGCATGAGGCAACCTCAGTAAAACAGAGCCCCACAAGTTGGCCTGGTTGTCATTACAGGGCCTTTCAAAGTTAGTTCAGTCCCACTGCTCAATGGGAGGAAGGCAACAGTGGCTTTAGAGTCTCGTCTGCCCTCCACGCTCAGCCCTGGAGACAACCTTCAGCGCTGCACAAAGCCAAGGCTGTGCAGTGCTCACTGCAGGGCTCACCAAAGCCTAGAGGTGCTTTGTGAGCAATCTCATCTGCTCGCCACATGCTGGCATCTGGTACAGGCTGTGCCTGCTTTGCTTCTCAGGTTCCAATTAGCTGCGGCTGATCTTTCCTCAGTGCCTGGTCCTAGAGAGTGCAAACCCATCCAGGCAGCAGCCCTTACAAAAACCACGCTACTTTCAAGTGCTTTCCACCTGAAGGAAAGACAACATTGTGGCCCCTGCAACTTTTATACTCAGATTTGTTTAGATTGTCTCTGTTCTTCCCCAGGCCTTTGCTCCCCAGAACAGCATCTCTCTGACCGGATGATGAGATCTTTAGCTGGCAGGGATGAGGATGTCAAGGGGTGATCAGGGACCATGGGGTGTAGAGTCCCATGGAGGCCGTGGTTAAATGGAAAGGGACAGGCACTGGAAACTGCAAATCGTGGGAATGAGATGTGCTGTCCTCTCCTGGCATTTGGGATTAACTGTGATTATTTTAATAAAGGGATGTATTTAATAAAGGATATATGTGAGGGTGCACACGTGCACGCACACATACACACACAAGACTTAAGAATCAAGATAAAAGTTTTAATACCCTTACATTAGGCCTGTGACTTGTGAGAACATTGTGCCAGCTAGTGGCAGAATCCACCATGAGACTGAGTGCTCAAAGGGTAGCTGGTTTTAAGCCTCCTGTGTGTGCTGTTCACTCTGACGAGAGAGAGAGAGACAGAGAGAGAGAGAGAGAGAGAGAGAGAGAGTGTGTGTGTGTGTGTGTGTGTAAGCTTAAGTCTCTGCCTGATATGTAGACTTTGGGGTTGGACAGACCTTTTCTATTCCACCTCCTTTGGTCCTACTACAAATCGGTGTGGTGAAGGGATAGATTATGCTGCACTCCCACCCTTCCCTACAACTTGAATATTAAGGCTAAAGGGCTCCAGAAAACTACTTTCCCAGCGGCATATACCAAAACCTCCACACAGCTCCGGAACAAGGCAGTTGGGAGCCGTTGAAACCGCCTCAAGTAGAAAATTCCGTTTCAAAAATGCCATTCTCCCTCACTACTAGTTTTAGAGGCATCCCAGTTTCCTGTCTTCTATACCTGCAATCTGAGTGAAGAGGTCAAGTGGCTGTGCACGAGCAGGTAGCAAGGGCAGAGTTCTTATTATACCTGCTTGCCTGAGAACAGACTACATTTTCTGGTAGAGTATTCCAGTAGCTGCAGCTATAGAAGTGAGGCTGAGGTGTCTTGGTGAAGTTTATCGATACCATGAAGGCCTGCATTGCTACGCTGTCATCCAGATCAGTTCTACCTCGACAGACTAATTTTTTTCTAAGAGATGGGGTCTTGCTATGTTGCCCAGGCTCGACTCAATCTCCTGGGCTCATACAATCCTCCACCTTAGCCTCTCAAGTACCTGGTATTACAGGTATACACCACCACACCCAGCTTGACAAACTATTGTTTAAGTTAACTATGGTATCCTCTCCCCTCCTTGATGATGAATCAAGAGCAGCTTGAATTTGTTTCAACCCTAGGGGCTATCCTGTTGCTCCCTTTGCTAAATAATAGACCTAGCAGGGATTCAATCCCACAATTTTGTTCTAAAGAAATCTTTAGGAATCACCTAATGTCATTTAAAACTATGTTACAGGCCAGGCATGACGGCTCACGCCTGTAATCCTAGCACTTTGGAAGGCCAAGACAGCTGGGTCACTGAGGTCAGAAGTTCGAGACCAGCCTGGCCAACAAGGTGAAACCTCATCACTACTAAAAATTAAAAAATTATCTAGGTGTGGTGGTGGGTGCTTGTAATCCCAGCTACTAGGGGGGCTGTGGCAGAAGAATTGCTTGAACCCAGGAGGTGGAGGTTGCAGTGAGCCGAGATCACATTACTGTACTCCAGCCTAGGTGACAGAGCAAGACTCCATCTCAAATGAATAAACAAATAAAACTACATTACGATACAGTGAAGCATCATTCTGCTCCTGTTCAGATGCCACCACCTCTCTAATTATCATGTGTTAGGAGAATCTTGGGAACTTCTTTCCTACACACTTGCTGTTTTTCTGGGGTCTTAAATCATCCAGTCTACTGCTCACACATAACATGTAGCCTACCTGAGTGACAGCAACCCCTTTCTGACTAGCCCCAACCAGCACCTCTCTGAAAGTGTGGGAAGACCTTCCAGAGGAGCTGTGGGGTAGCGTGCAGAGCTCCAGCACTGGGCTTTTTGCCGGGTAGCCCAACTGCTTAACTTCTGAGACTCACTTTTCCAAGACTCGGGCTTGTTCTGAATCTTCAGCCTACTCCCCACTGCTGTCACATGTTCAGGGCTGTCATGTGTAACCCTAGTGAACACAGGTTACTGGGTCTTCCTTTACAATTGGCCTATAGATGCAAGGCAGTGTGCTCAGCACTTGAAACCTGCTTCACTCCGTCCCCAGCAACCTATGGCATAGGTTCCATCCTTATGCTCATTCTTCCAGATATACCCAGAAAACAAATAACTTCTCGAGGTTACATAGGTAAAGACAGTGGAACTGAGAACTAGAACCCAAGTTGGTTTAATTTCAAAGCCCAAGCTGACAATTAGTTGTACTGGTTAATCCTGCAGCAGCTATAGTTAGTGATTTTCACTAAAACATTGAATAACATCAGTATCAATGACAGGATTCTCTGCCTTTCAGGAGTTTTGTTCTGCCATGTCAAATAGTAGCAAGAACAATATGCTAAAATAGACGTTAAAACTGTGATGATGAAACACTGAGATCAATTTAAAAAATAGAATTTACACAGCCAAATGGGTTCTTTCAAAGTATAGTACTGAAACACAGCCATGATTTCACTGTTCAAAGCATTTTTTTTCAGATTACTATTTATGTAGCATCAATGCCTGTTTACAAGAAAATTAGTCTCATAAAATTACAGCCACACCTTGTATTTTTGGTAGACTTAATGAGTTACTTAGGCTGAAATGTTAAAGGGATTAAAATCAAGGTGGGATAAGACAAAAGCTTGTTTCAAATATGTGAACAGTACAACTCACAAAGAGAAAGCATCATTAGTGTATGTTGTTATAGAAGCCGTGATGAACATAGTAGTTGTACCCTCTCCAGTGATGACTGGTTGAATCTCAAATGCGTTTCTGAAAGCTGACGTGTTAGTGAAAAAACTTACTATTCAATGGCACCCAGTGGAGAGTCATTTTCTAACACCGTAGTTTCCCAGTTCCGAGACATGGTTCCACCTTACCCCACGCTGCGTCACTGCACAGTTCCCAAAGTGGAAATACACTTTACAACTGATGTCAGAAAAACTTAACCGGCCATTTTCCCCTGAAAAACTACTACTAACAGTGAATCTTAAGAACATTAAAGGGCCATGAATTTTATTTTACAAAGACATCTTAGTAAGCGTTCAAACGATCCTTCAGAGAACTCCGTTTCACTAAACAATTGCAGTATAGGTGATGGTCATGCTCAGGGGCGCACTTTTTCAGCAAATCATCTCATACGTTGTCTGGTTTTCTTTTTAATATCAAACTTTCACTTGTATTATAGATGAATAAAGATATCACTAAGAGGAAGTACAGGAAGAAAAAAAGTGTCCTCTTAGCTGGGCAAGGTGGCTCACATCTGTAATCCCAGCACTTTGGGAGGCCGAGGCAGGCGGATCACCTGAGGTCAGGAGTTCAAGACCAGCCTGATCAACATTTTAGTCTCTACTAAAAATACAAAATTAGCTGGGCGTAGTGGCACATGCCTGTAATCCCAGCTACTCGGGAGGCTGAAGCAGGAGAATCGCTTGAACCCAGGAGGTGGAGGTTGCAGTGAGCCGAGATTGTGCCACTACACTCCAGCCTGGGCAACAAGAGTGAAACTCTGTCTCAAAAAAAAAAGTATCCTCTTGACCTAAAACTTAGTCCTGACTTTCAAATGTCATAAAAGATTTAAGATGGTTAGGAGGCAAATTTGGGGAGGTGAGGAGAACCAAGAGCAGTGACGCCAGACCCAGCAGCACTGCCAGGACCCACCTTCCCTCTTGAACAAATGCTACCAAAACACAGTGAAGGATGATGCAAGGCACCTGGGGTTCTCACTAAGCCTCACTTCCCAACCACAGGCTGAAGCAAATGGCAGCAGCAGGCCTATATTTGGAAGGAGAGAACCTAACTGACATGACCTTCCTCCCCGCCACCCCACCCCAAGAGCTCTCCATGGCAAGCAACTACATTCACCTGAGAACACAGAGACGTGGAGTTGGGAAAGAAAAGCCACTCCCTCACCTCCCATGTCTAAGGAAAGGATGTTCAATATCCCTTCCTGGTCCCAAACATGGTGCATGGAAAATATTTTTTGAAAATGATAAAAGGATGCCGAGAGGCCAGGCCTTCTGACTATTTGGTAGGCTTAAAGCGCATTTTAAAACACCAGCCAGAAAGACTGCTGCAGCCCCCATCCTCTCATCCTGGCAGACTGATGGTTGCACTGCTGAGTTACATCTTTCCTGGAATTCAGTAATCAAAGAAGAATCCCGCCATTTCCAGGACAAGAACCTGCATCCTATGGGGAGTCTGGTGAGACAGTAAGGAAGTGAGGCCCCCTCTTAGACCCAGGCCTCATGTCAAAGGTCAAGAGCCAGCCTCAGAAAAAGCAGGGAGCTGCCAGACCACAAGGGTAACCTTTAGCGATGGAAATGCGGGTGGCCTCACAGGTGCTTCCTTTTGTTCGTTAGGCAGGGTTTTATAAGAATAACCTAAAAGTGTCCTACCCAGGTTCTGTGTGTGGTAGAAATGTACCGATGTATTTATCTTTCCACTATTCTATAGATTCAAGTTTTTAAAATTAGTAAGTTCCCTTTTATCAGTTATAAAATGAAGAAAATAAAATCTCTCAACTATTAGAACTATGATCAAGGACACCAAACAAGGACGCCCATTTTAGGGAGAGTCCTAACAGAAAGTTTGGGTCTAAGATTTTCAAATGGGCTATTTTGTATTTCATTTTATCAAAACCTAGTTCTAGGAGAGGCTCTGCTACAAAATATCTAAGCTTTTGGGCATATCACTTAAGCTTTCTGCTAATGAAGCTACTGGACCTCAGGATTTCTGATCTCTTTCCAACTCCAAAATTCTATCTTGAAGGACACTTTCTCAAGCCAATGATTAAAAGAAGCTTACATTACACAGTTTCACTTTGTTGGCAAAGAAGAAACAGATGTTCCTTAAAAACTGTTCTCTGTACCCTTACTACTGCTTTCCTGGTAAGAAATCTGGCAGCGACAGCCACAGGCAGGTTTCACACAAATGCCTTCGCCTGCCATTCCCTCCCCGTCGCTCCCACTTTAAAAATTAACAGCAGGCCAAAGAAGATGGGAAAGAGTTTCTGCCTAAATTATCAACTTTTTACTTTTATAATCATTTGAGTGTATTACAATTTTATATTATACAATTTTTTTAATTCAAATTTTCACAGACTAAAACATCGTATTTTAGTGGAGTCAATTTTTATAGGTAATTTGCAAAGGTGATTTCTCATGGAAAAAAAGTCACAGACAGACAGTAATCATTAAGATGTGTGGAACTGAATGACCATGAAAACCGACCTCCTCCTGCAAACCATGCACACAGAGACACGCCGACCCATCCAGCAGCAGCATCTTGACGATGAGCTGAACGAAGACACAACATCTTATGTTGTGTCCAGAATGCAGGGCAAGGCTCAAAGCTGCAGGTAGTAAAATGTTCTTATAAAGGCAAGATCTAGGTGCTGCTCGCTGCAGTGCTTCAGACACACCAGGTGTGTACCAGTGGCTTGTGACTCTCCCACGCAGCAACAGTGAACACAGTGTACTCGCACTGTCACAGGAAGTACTTCCCCTTGATGAGAGAACCAATCCAAGCAATTATTCACAAAAATGACAAGGCTCAAAAAAAATGTTTGCTCCAAGGCACCAAGGGTGTAAAGCTGTTTAGAAAATACACAGAAATGAACAGACTAAAAAAAAGAAATTAGTTCTTAATGGAGAATCTATTACTGCTGTAATTGGTGTAATAATCACTTCAGACAGATTACAATCAAAATGCACATTGATTAGACTGTGCTGTGTGAGGGAACGTCTGACCAGAGCATTCCCGCAGGCACTCGGGGCACTGGCTGGTGAGCACTCTCAGGGCTTCTTCTCAGAGCCGGAGAAGTTGCGCATCATTTGTATTTGTAAAATCCTTCTCCAGTCTTCTTTCCCAACTTGTTCTCTGTTACCAGCTTATTCAAAGATGGGCTGGGCTGAAACAATGAGTTCTTCGCATCTGTTTCATGCCACCCTATTGAGAGGAGGGGAAAGAACTCAGGATGAAGTGCTGGGTTTATTTTACACTTTGGCATTCCCAAGGGCGAGTCTGGAGGCCTGCCTCTGATGTGCGAGAGCCCGTCAGGCAGGCTGTGCTGGTGTGGCCACATCAGCCCCAAAGGTGCTGCACTGCCACCCACCTGTGCTACCTGAAGCCTGGCCCTACTCCAGGCCTTCCTGTTTATCCAGTGTCTTTCCGGAAGTCACTAAGGCCAAAGGCCCAGGTACGCTACCAGAAGCCATTCATTTGCTGGTTGGATTCACCAGTGGCACAGTTAAATTTCAGAATGCATGTTAAAAAATATGATTTCCTGCTATTGGTATTTTGCATCCATATAAAATTCAAAATTTCATTCTTCAACTAGCGTTCTGTTAAACTTGGGAATAGACAGCTACATTCAACTTCGGTAGTCCAGTTTCATTATATTTACTGTCTTCAGAGCTGTTACATTACAATGGATATATTTTTTTAAATGGATGTGTATCTTGCTTGCAACGGAGGTTACACAAATCAATGTATGTGATAAAATAACACAGTGTACCAATGTCAATTTCCTGGGATTTAATATTATACTATGGCTATATAACCATGGGGAAACTGGGTGAAGGGCACACAGACCTGTCTGTGCTGTATTTGTAACTTTTTGTGACTCCATAAAGTTGTTGTTATTTTTTAAAGGTTACCCTGTTAAGAGACACTAGACAGTTACATTCTTCCTTCTCCTGCCATCTGTTCATGAATCCTCAACCTGGTGAGGCAGGATTTTGGAAGGTCTTTGCTAAGACCCCTGCTAACTTCTGTTTTAAAAAGTCATTATAATTTAAAAATGACCTCAACTCAATTGAAGACAACAAAGAATTCCAATTCCTACCATCTATGATGAACTTCGTAGTATCCAGCCCGACATAATCTAGAAGCTCAAATGGGCCCATGGGGTAACCGGCTCCTAACTTCATAGCAGTGTCAATGTCTTCTTTGGATGCATCACCTAAAGAGAAAAGGGCAGCACTGGGTCACCACCACCTTTCCTTGAATTCTCCCTATCACAGGGTTAGCCCCGGAATTACTAGAATGTTATATGCTGCACATTCAAAAAATGTCTAGAGTGAGAATTTCTGGCTTGGGTAAAATTTTGTCTCTAAAGTACATGCCAAATAGGTTTTAAGTTTTTTGTTTGTTTGTTTTTGTTTTTTGAGACACAGTCTTGCTCTGTCACCCAGGCTGAAGTGCAATGGCACAATCTCCACTCACTGCAATATCTACCTCCTGGGTGCAAGTGATTCTCCTGCCTCAGCCTCCTGAGTGGCTGGGACTACAGGTGTGTGCCACCACACCCGGCTAATATTTTTATTTTTAGTAGAGACAGGGTTTCATCATGTTGGCCAGGCTGATCTCGAACTCCTGACCTCAAGTGATCCTCCTGCCTCAGCTTCCCAAAGTGCTGAGACTACAGGTGGGAGCCACAATGGCCAGCCTAAGATTTTCAAACCTACTGCATCACTGAGGTGAATTCCGGAGTACTGATACGCAGTTCATGGAGACAGAAGCCTCCAGGCCTGGAAACTTCAGGTATTTTCAAATAAATTGGGGTTTTCCAACTCTGGAATCATTTATTAAAATATCACTTAATGCTAAGAGCATACTTTTGATTTATAAATAAATTTTCTTAAAAAAGAAAACGAAGCTTTCTGCTTTTATATGTATAGTTACTGTATGTATATTTTTTTCCCAGCTTTTTGGGTTTTACAGGTAAGGAGAATTCCCCTGGCACATTCACACAATCCTATTAGTCAAGATATCTTTTAAAGAAAAGCCCAAACTCAAGTCAGAATTACCATACATGTTTGGAAGTCTGTTAAGTAGACGAAGACAAGGATCAATGTGCTTTTCCCTTGGAAATGTATTCGTACTACGTCCTTTGGCCCCAAGAGGCCTTGCAGAGACCAACCTATTCCCTTAAAGTCTGCAACAAGTGGCTATGTAGAATTTTGCTCCAAAGCACAAAGAAGCCAATCAGACCAAAGCTAAAGAAAAAGGGGAAAAATGTGAAGACACTCAGAGAGAAACAACCTAAACACTGATAAAGACAGTATTTTTTAAAAGCATATAAAGTACTAAAGTTATGCCAAAGGATTTCAAGGCATTTTAAGGTGATTAAAATACCACTCAATTATTTATTATGGTTGATGTTACTAATAACTACACTAATTAGGATTAGGGACTCCTGAGAAATCATGAGTTGAGTTTTAGGCCATAAGAAAGCAAAGAAACAAAAATAATAATATAGGCAGCCTCATTCATTCATTCATTCATTCAACTTCTATTTATTATGTAACAGGCACTAGAGATGTAGAATGAGATAAAGAGAAACAAGACAAGCCTTCAGGGTACTCATGATATAATGGGAGACCTCAGATGTGTAAGCCAAAAGCTTCAACATAACAAGACGTGAAGAGTCACAATTCACACAGCTCTGTGTGGGCAAAGATGGAGAGATTTACTCACATTGCCAGGGCTTCACCAAAACCACCCCTATGCCTGGGTCCTAAAAGGTGAAGAGAATCCTGAGATGAGCAGACCAGGAAGGGCATTCTAGGTAGAGAGAACAGCACATGCAGAGGCAGGAATGGGAAGGAACACAGCATCTTTGGGGTATGGCTATGAAGCTTAAAGATGGATTCAGTCAGAGGATTTCATTAGGAAGGCCCCGTGGCTTCTGTATTAGTAGAGCCCTGGAATGCTGGAAGTACCGGCCTTGTATGCTCCTCAGGGCTTGAGATATACTCCTTGTGCCTAGGACACCACCCTCAGACAGCTTTGGGGCTCAGTCGCTCACTTCCTCCAGGCCTCTGCTCAGTTGTCATTTTTCAGAGAGTCTCTTCTCCTCCCTCATATAAAAAAAGCAACTCCCAGCACTAAAAAAAAAAAGGCCAGGAAAAGACTCTTGTCATCTTTTGACTTTACTATCCTCTTTTCCACAATTACTCATCACAACCTAACATGCTCATGTGCTGGTTCATTTATTATGGGCAGTCTCTCTGGGACAGAAATCTGACAGCATAATGGTTACAACTCAGCTAAAGCCATTTAATGAAATCTATTCAAGGACAGGACAGTGAACCCTAGAAGCAAGGTTATAATTCCAGATCCAGAGACTCACTTGAGGACTGTTTTATTTGAAGAAATAATATGAAGATACAGCACATGATAGAAAAATATCTAAATAACTCTACAAAGTCAGCATAACTCTAAAAATCCTGTTCTCAATAATGCAGAATAAAAGAGGAAAACTTACAGAATGAGAGAAATAAAATATAGAGATTGGTGTACCAAGTGAGAGTTAGCTGTGGAATTCCTAAACTTCTTCAGAATCAAGTACCTCTTTGACAATCAAACACCCTCTCCATAAAAAATGCACATAGACCCCAAATTCTTTATCAACTTTAGGAGGCTCATGGGACACCTTCTCCCACTCCCTCTGGTTAAAAGCCCATAACTCTAGACAAGACAGCAAAGGAAAGCTTCCTCAGTGAACTCCAGATGGCACAGCTGAGGGCCTAGGACTTGCCCAACATCTCTTTTTTGGCTGGCTCAGCAGCACCACCTGCCAACCATACTTAGCATCAACAACAGAGGCGCCCAGCAACAACTCAGAAACGGCATTTTTACTCATCAGCAGCTGCCTGTGTGCCTGTCCTACCCAGGCACCTTGGGGCATATGAAGATGAGAAAGACCCAGAGAGTGCTCCAGAAAGGAGAGTACAGTAAGGAAAAGAAAACACCTGCCATGTCACAGGGAAGACAGTGACAAGTGACCCAAGGGAGAACCAAAGCAGGAAGAGTTGTGATGACAGAGATGACATCTAGCTGGGAGCTCCGCAGACACTCAGGTGGGCCGTGTGGGAATGGCAGGAGTAGAGTCTGCGGTGGTGACAGCAGGGGCACAGGAGTCAGAAGGAAGGCTCTCTGGCAGAGCCTGTATATGGCAGGTCACCAGAGAAACACTGACCCTGGCTTCAGCAGGGGCAACAATGTGAGCAGGATGTCACGTGGTGACTGAGGAGCAGGCTTATGGTTCTCCCAAGAGCTGACCATGCAGCCCCACCACCCTGCCCACACTGGCCATTAGGAATGGGTGCCTGGCAAGGGCAGTGGTTTACTGTCAGGCACAGCCTATCCAGCCTCTGTCCCTCTGACCCACAGGAGTGACAGTGACTGGGGCATACATCAGGCCTCAGTCACAGTATGAAGGAACAAGAGCAACAGGAAGAGTGAGGACAGAGCTGGGACACTGGGAAAGAAGGCCCAACATGGAAGCCAGGATGAGTCGCCAGACAGCAGAGCAAGGGGGTGTGAGCCTCCATGAGATCCCATGGGGACGGGCGAGAAGTGCTGGTGGCGGGGGCCGGTCATCCATGAGGCCTGACCAATGACAGCCCACACATCCTTCCAGCGAGCCTGTACCACTCCAGGCAGCATTGGCCAAACCATGTGTGTGGAGCCCCAGGTATATCAACAGTGTGTTACAGAAACATTCTCCCTACATGAGTTCAGAAACAGTCACAGAGCATCTGACGAGGCTGTGCAGGGGTGTGTGGGCAGATGCAGTAGGCGTCTCAACTTTCTGGACAACATGATACCTTCTCAGTAAGCGCGGTAGTGGAGACCAGTCCGGAAAAGACATGAGTAGCGTGAATTCCTCTGCTGCCTGAGGAACTTCATGAAGGCAGCCTGACTAGGATGGGGAGAAGCTGGAATGAAGAGGTGGAACAGGCATGACAGGAAGGAATCAAAAGTGATGAACAGATGTGGCAGACAAGAGAGGGGCCTCCAGATGCTTGAAGCTTCAAGGTGGAACTGCGGGAGAGAGATGGCGTGGTGGGCGTGCTCTGAGCACTCCTCTGTGCTGGCTGAGGAGAAGCAGGGGGTCAGCGCGGAGACATGGTGAGAGGCCTGGGGTGTGACCATACTGTGCAGTGTGGAAGCAGCACCCACCCCGGGCAGGATACCCAGCTCCTTCAGAAGCAGATTGTGAGAAGGAGGTGGAAAAAGAAGCAGACGGACCAGCAATGGCAGGCTGTCAAAGCCCATGCCTAGAGCAAACTAAGAGCATGTCCAGAGGCCAGGTCCTGCCCTTCCAGCTTCACTGCACAGGTGGCCGGGGATGGTGAGGGCCAAAGGGCATCCACCTGTACAGAAAGGGACCTAAGACAAGAAGAGGGCTTTCAACTTACCATCTGATACTTGGTGCAGTGGAGAATGTATCAGACGGACAGCGAGGAAAACACCATTAAGAGGTGGATCTCTCACATGCTACATTCTAAAACATTACATTTTATTTAAAAAAAAAAAGCCACACATACAACTGCCTTTCAAGGTAGGGCAAAATGCTCTGTGCCTTCTTTGAGGTGTAATTAGGCATATTTGTTGATAGATAAACAGAGAAGTGTTGGTTTGATCTTGGAGCAGAAGTGAGGCAATTGCTCCCATAAACCATAGACAAAAGTTTTAATATTTAAAGCAGATTTTGAGGAAGCAAATGTGCTTTCATCTCTCTGGAAGAGCTGGTGTAAATGTTTTGTTTCAAAAATGACACTCTCGGGAGTGAGCATTTATGAATGAAGTTATTGAAAACAATTACACTTGCTTTTTTTTTTTTTACACTTGCTTTTTATCCAGTCCTATTAAGGGTTGTTTGCCTTTGAAGCAGACATGATAGCTACCTTTCCAGAAACCAGGGAGGGAAAGCAGGCAGGAGGATGCCAATCAATTTAGAAAACTGGACCCTGTCCCAAGCCCATTATTTCTACAGCAGAGAAAAGCATTCTTCATCAATCAAGTATTGAGGAAAAAGGTTTAGACCATTCTTAAGGTTTCAAAAAGTACATCATGGCATCATTCAGTAAGGACAGACACAAGACTGCTAAAAACTGTCCTTAACACATATCGGCCTTATCACATATTTCTCATCACCTGTCAGTCACAAGTTTTAGAACAAAAATCACTAGCCTAGTGATTTTTACATGATGATTATTTTTAAAAGCAGTAAATCTTTTAATCAAAAACAGAGATCCAGGATATAAATCTGGGCCGGCCGTGCAATTGCTTTGGCAGGGACTGTAGGGTGGGTGATGGGAGTTCTAGAATCCCTTCTCAGAGGCCTCACAGGGAAGCCAGGAGGCTTTGGGAAAACTGTGAAAAAGGTACCAGGGCCCCAGGTGCAGCTGAGTTCATACAGCTAGAAAACAGACACTGCTTCTTCCACTCTGCACAGCCTGACCCCTCCCAGAGACACAGAATTCCAGACAGTGGTGCCAGAAGCTATGGCCTGCTGCTCCTGGCCTGGGTCAGGAAGGATACCTCGTTCATACAGCCTGATTGCTTCCATGAGGTATGGAATCAGGAGGCGGTTCACAATAAACCCAGGAGTGTCCTGTTTTGGGAGAGAGAAAAACAGACAACTAGTACACTTTCATGAAATGGTATCTTTTGTAAAGTCACCAAATCGCCCCTTCTTACCCTGGATCACATATGCCCCCATTTATCAAGCTGTACATTTTCAAAATTTGCAGCGCAGCCTTATTTCTATCTCATATGACGATTTATCCAACAATCATAGTACTTAAAAAAAATTCAAACCTAGATGCCCCACTGCACAGATCCTGACATAAAGGCAGATCAAGGCACAGGGGTCACCTGGAAGAGCATGGCTCTGGGACAGGCAGATTTGGGCTCAATCTTGAATACTCTCTTCATCCTTCTGCTGCTTTAAACTTCAGTTTCATCCTCTGTGAATTGGGGGGGACAGTTTCTGTCTCAAAGTTGTGAAGACAAATCAGTAAACACATAAAATCCTGTACACACAATGCTACACTCAAATGGTAGCCCCTTTATTCCTCCTCTTTCCTCCCACTTCCCTTTCAAGAATCTACAAACGTCACACTCCATCTTGAACAGTCCTCAAAGGAGCACTGCTTTCCAGGCTCCTTGGAGGCACTGCTAGGCTACTCAGCATCTTCTCAGGTTCCAGCGCACAGTGCAGTAGAGCTGCGTTGGGAGCAGGTGCTGGGACAAAGGAGCAGAGCCCCTGGCAGAAAGCTGGCCTTACACACCACATCCCCCAAGACCTCTGCATCCTGGGGTGACCCCTGTGCCACAAACCCCTTTCATACGTTTCCCTTCTCAGTAACTAATATTAACCATCTTTCCAGAGGACAGGTGTGAGATTTGGATTTTATCTAGTGATCTCTTTTGGGGACTTTTAGAGAAAAATAGATGTGTGATTTTTTGTTGAAGCTTATTTCCAAAGGCAAATGGTGCCTCCTCTTTTGTCAAAAGGCTGTCATCCTCCTGAGGGCAGAAATCCTCACCCTGGCCCGAGCTGTGCATTCCGTTTCTAGCACACACCAGGCACTCCCTTAATGTCTGAATTACAGATGACCACACAGTCCTCACAGAGCTAACCTGACTGCATGAGGGGAAACTGGAAAGTAACGCAAAGGATGTGAACCTCTTTTAACCTTGGGCAAGCTGAAACCAAGCCTCAACCCCATCTATCGCCACACAAGCACAAAGATGCACAAACAAGTTTTATCAGCTTAATCAAGATTATGGAACAATACTGATTGTATAATTGAGGCAAAAATACTCTTTTCAACTTCAAAAGGTTCGCTATAGAAACTCAAGATAGGGTGCCTAAGAACATGAGACACACCGCAGATAAGGTCACAGTCAGAAAGCAGCCTGAGAAAAACATTTGCTCCAGTTAGAATAGTTAATATCTTCTACAGAAAGAGCTCATAGAGCTCAATAAGAAAAAAGTGCCAAGACTCAATAAATATTCAAACTTCCTGGCCAGGCACAGTGGCTCACACCTGTAATCCCAGCACTTTGGGAGGCCGAGGTGGGAGGATCACGAGGTCAGGAGTTCAAGACCAGCCTAGCCAACATAGTGAAACCCCGTCTCTACTAAAAATATAAAAATTAGTTGGGTGTGGTGGCATGTGCCTGTAGTCCCAGCTACTTGGGTGGCTGAGGCAAAAGAATAGCTTGAATCCAGGAGGTGGAGGTTGCAGTGAGCCAAGACTATGCCATTGCACTCCAGTGTGGGAGAAAAAGCGTGACTCTGTCTCAAAAAAAAAAAAAAATTAAACTCACTAGTAAAGAAATGTGCATTTTTGTTAATAAGATTATCAAAGGTTTTTTCCCTCATTGCAATAATATTTGATGCTACTGAGTATGCAGAGAGACAGATACTCTTAGGATATTGGTGGAATCTGAAGAGACATAGTCTTTTTTTTTTTTTTTTTTTTTTTTTTGAGACAGAGTCTTGCTCTGTTGCCCAGGCTGGAGTGCAGTGGCGTGATCTGAGCTCACTGCATCTTCCACTTCCTGGGCTCAAGTGACCCTCCCACCTCAGCCTCCCAAGTAGCTGGGACCACATGCCCAGCTATTTTTTTTTTTTTTTGTATTTTTTTGTAGAGAGGGGTTTTGCCATGTTGTCCAGGCTGGTCTCGAACTCCTGGGCTTAAGTGATCCACCTGGCTAGGCCTACCAAAGTGCTGGGATTATGGGTGTGAGGCACTGTGCTTGGCAGGAGACATAATCTTTAAATAATGCAATTTTATTTTATATAACCAAATCCATTATATTTTTTCAGATTATTTATTAAACACATTATATTTACTTACTGTGTGCCAGGTACTGTTTTAAATACTTTAAAAATATTAATTTATTCATTCCTCATAATAACCCTGTGAGACAGGTACTATAATTATCCTGTGTGAGGCATGAGGATACTGAGGCACAGCGAGGTTAAGTAGCTTGCCTAACGTTACACAACTAATAAGTGCTGGTGCCAGGATTTGAACTCAGCTAGGTTAGTTCATACCTTTAACCTCTATACCACAATCTCCTCGTGAAGTCTCAACTAAGAAGGCACATTCCAGGCACATGAATGTCCCTCTTCTATGACACATATTGGCGAAGTACAATACTGCAGGCCAAATCCAGCCTGCAGCCTGTTTTTGTAAGTCAAGTTTTACTGGAGCACAGTGCATATTGCACTCACGCTGCATATGCTGTCTATGGCTCTTTTCATGCTACAACAATAGAACTGAGTACTTGCAACAGAGACTATATGGTCGAAAATATTCACTACCCAGTCTTTTACAGAAGTTTGCTGACCCTTGTCCTATGTGGTTGTCATATATTGTCTGAATGCCTCATCAAGAGCTTCTATAAATGACCCAGAAAAGCCCTCTGAAAGCCCTTAAGACACCACACAGAGAAAGAGTTCTGGAATGACCTAACAAGGACAATTTTATCAGAACAAAGAGTTCCCATCTCTGCAGCTGCCATGGCCACTCTGATGGAAGACGAATCATCAATTTGTGAATTAATGATCATGCTGCTGAAGATAATCATTAGCTTTTCCCTGTACCTCTATTTCCACATCTTTATGTCTCGCACTGATGTTCTTTTCAATACTATTACTACTTTCTTCCACTAACAAAGCATAATTGGGTAAGAAAGTACAATCATAACATCCACTTCTTAATATATGATTTAAAAAATCTAAATGACTTAAAACCACAGAACTAAACCAACAAAAAATGGGTGTTAAAACGTGACACTCCCTAGCAACACTCTACCCACAGATGGGGAGGAGCAGGACACACAAGTCTGCTCTCTTTGGCTGCTGGAGTCCACCTCAACAGATGGCTTCTTCAGATGATTCATGAACAACATGATTTTTCATGGTAGTATAGTACTGTGAGTTCAAACTCGAGAATATTTTAGAAAGCAAAAGTATGCTATGAGAACTATAATGATATAAAGGATTATGGTAAAAAAGGAAAGTAAATGACTTATATGTAAATCTTTGTAATGGTGTAGCATCTTGTGACACAACTATCCCTTTAGAAAAACTGCAAAGTCATGCGTTAAGTACAGTCCCCAAATACTGGGGGAACTAAAGAGGAACAAAAGCAAATAGAGAAACCGAAGGTAATAAAAATAATTACCTTCAGGTAGGTTATCATTTCAGCAACTGCGATTATTTTACATATAATAAACAATAGCTTAAGAAAGGGGAAAAAAAGCTGGAGGTCAAGCAGGCTTCCCACTAAACCATGCTTCTTCTTGAAAAACAAAACAACAAACAAAAATATAATGCAACTTTGGGTGAAAAACAGCTTCCTTATTGCACTTTGGGCAGGTTGGTCTCTTACTGTCTTATCATTTATTTATCTGTAGTATTTTTTCCAAAATGAAAGCCCTCATTTTCTGTTAGGGATGTATGTGTTTACCAGGCTGAACCTGACGCACAGGGTTCTGACTCCCATTGGCCAAATGGAAGTTAACGCTGATTGGGCAACCAAAACCATTTATGAAAATGCAGCCATCCATCAGGAGACAAAAGCCAAGACCCAGAGAGCAGACCCATGTCTTCTGCTTAGCTGGAGTCCTGAGCTTCATTCAGGTCTCAGACTATCCAACTGACGGCCTTAGGCATGGTTTAGGAGTCCAGTTTCCCTGTCTGCAAACTAGAACAGGAAGCGCAGCCTGCTCTTTGCAGCACATAGACAGGCTTGCAGTAACCAATGCTCCTTCACTCACATCATTCTAATAAGTCAGGTTCCAAGAAGAAAACAACTACCTTCTTCCCAAGCTACCCATACTCTTACCTTGCAAGAAACAGGATGCTTTCCTAGGGTTTTGGTAAAGTCTACCAAAGACTCAAATGTCTTCTGGCTGGTCATTGGTGTTTTAATGACCTGAAAATGCAAAGCAGAGAATTATGACCAGAGAGTCAGCAAGTAACTTCAGTAGAATCAGTAGAATAGTTCAAGGAATGATTGATCAAAAGGCTCCATATAGGCAACAAAATAGTTTGAGTTTCAGCACAGAAGTAGGAATCTCAAGCCAGAAACAATGTGTTTCCCAAAATGACTACTTTACAACAACAGGGGTCAGGCTCAGTGGTTCACGCCTGTAATCCCAGCACTCTGGGAGGCTGAAGCGGGCGGATCACAAGGTCAAGAAATTGAGACCATCCTGGCCAACATGATGTAACCCTGTCTCTACTAAAAATACAAAAGTTAGCTGGGTGTGGTGGTGCATGTCTGTAGTCGCAGCTACTCGGGAGGCTGAGGTAGGAGAATCGCTTGAACTCAGGAGGCAGAGGTTGCAGTGAGCCGAGATCACGCCACTGCATTCCAGCCTGGCAACAGATCGAGACTCCATCGCAAAAAAAAAAAAAAAAAAAAGACAGAGTACTGTAGAATATACAAAATCAAGGCTTAAGATACAAGTGTGTGCATACATGTGTGTATAGGACAGTGTTACAGGTTTTGTTGTAGAGACAAGCCTGGGTTCAGTTGTACCACTGTCTGTATGACCCTGAGCATGTTTCTTGAAACTGAAATCACTCTGTCTACCTCAAGGAGTTGAGGTAAGAATGAAATTAGATTAGGAGTAAGGCACTAGGCCTCAGCACAAACGCTCAGTAAATGCTGACATGTGTTATTTAATTATTTGAAGTCCGGAAGTATATGATGCTTGCCCTTAAAGTTTCTGCATTGGACTTGACCTTCTATTATAGATAAGGAGGAGTCCCAGGAAAGCAGAATAATTTGCCCAAGTCACAGGTCTCCTGGATTCCTACCTGAGTATTCCTCCCAGGACCCCACCCTCTCTCATACAGATGTTCTAGAAGCCAGTGGCCCCTTGGCTTCAGAACAGACTCATCCTGCTGGGGAAGGCTTTCATTTACGGCAAGTGGGGCCTGCCACCTGCTCCAGCAGCCCTCCTGACCTCTGTGAGGTGCAGGCAAGGGCACAAAGGCTGCCCTATTGGCATCTGTAGGGGACGTTACCAAGCACAATGCCTGGCAGAGTCAGTCCTCAGTAAACATTTAAATAACTCATCTGTCAGGAATTAGATTTTGGTAAATGGAAAGAACCAGGTGAAGTTAAACGTGTGTGTGTGTGTAAAATGTAAAGAAAGGCCTGTAAAGAACTTCAACCAGAGTCAAAGCAATAAAGCTTGACTTCTACTTCAGACCCTTCATGTGGTCTTAGGCAGTGCCTCACCTCTGTTCTCTGAAATGGGGATCATGGGCATGCCTTCCCTGTGCAAGAGGACCCTCTGACTTGATGAACTAATGAGCTAGTGTCTGTGCAGGGATGAAAGGTGCTATATAAACGAAGAAGAGTTCCCACTCCTGTGAGAACTGGACTGTGGTGTCATGTCACGACACTAAGAGAAGTGAATGGATGGAAACAGAAAAAGGCATAGTGAAGATGGAGATGATGAGCAGGATGAGAAAGACCAGAAGCCACCCTGAGGGTACCACAAATTAAACAATCCCAGAGCTGTTTGAAAGGAGGTCTAAAAAGTCTCCATCAAAACCACAGACTGAACTGGGACAAACACTGATGACTATGGGGTTTTCAAAAGAAGTTTTTGGTTTAAAAGGGTTAACAACAGTGAAGGTTTGTTGCTTTTTTTTAAGCAGGAAAGATGCATGTTTATTCATTTATTCATTCATTCATTCAACAAACTGCAATTTGTATAGATATGCTGCTCATAGTTCCAATAGAGTCTGAAAATATATATATATACACACACACACACATATATACACACATTTAAATGAGCCCAGTCCTAAGTAAAGGAGCCACTTAGCTTATTATACAAGTCATTTTGTCAGCAACACTAGCAAGAGCTAAAGTTTAACAATAAAAACTGAACAGAGAAGAGCACTTTTACAAAATGCTTTTTAGAAAAATGGTAACATTTGCTAAATATCAGGTGTTAACAACCAACACACTACATTTCCAAAGACATAAGCATACATTACCAGATAAATGCAGTTGAAAACATTATTAAAATAAATCTACAGAATGTATCTATCTCTAAAACACTTATAAGTACAATATAATAACTAAAGAAATCAATTAGACCAAGTACTGAAATGCTGGACATGCATGCCACTTCTTTGCTTCTATCTGCAGGAGGATAAATGCTGTTTCTTCTGTTCCCCAAACCCCTTCCCTTCATTCTTCAACTTCTTCAAAAACAGCCTTAGGGCATAGGAGAAAGTAGGAAGAAGCTGAGAAGCAATGTTAGCAAGACAGATAAAAGTCCTGTTGCAAGATGGTCAAAGTTGTCACTTGAGAGAAAACTCTAAAAAAATGCAGTCATTGTTGTAACTTATTAAAAATGCTTATGCTAAGTAGTGGTGGGGGGAATGAGGAGGATAAAGGAAGGAAAAGGGAATTGAACAAGGCAATAACCATAATGAAAACAGACAATACACACTCCCAGAGAGGCCACCGCCAGTCTCTGGAGGTTTGCCTGGCTCCACATCACCCGCATGGCAGCATCAGCGTCCCCCACACTTTGCAGGGCAATAACTCCTCAACCTCAGAACAAATGCTACTTTAATAGGCGGCTGCTCCTCAGACCCTGTAATTAGGGCCCTGTAAAAGGCAAGTTGCCACATTTCAGGTGCAAATTGCCTACTGTGACTCCAACTCCAACAGACTGGAGTCGCCAAGCATTCCAAATAGGATATTGGGGAAACCCTCCCTGCCTCCCCCACACCTTCCAGGTTTGTGGTTAGGAGGCTCAAGACTATCAGAAGCTGCTTTTATTTTATCTTATTTCTTTTATTTTTACAGTATTTTTTTAATATATATAGTATCTTGCTCTGTCGTCCAGGCTGGAGTGCAGTGGTGCAATCACAGCTCACTACAGCCTCAACCTCCCAGGCTCAATCAATCCTCCCACTTCAGCCTTCCAAGTACCTGAAACTATGTGCGTGCACCAAAACACCTGGCTAAGTTTTTATTTTTTTTGTAGAGATGGGGTCTTGTTGCCCAGGCTGGTCTCAAACCCCTGGGTCTCAAGCAATCCACTCGCTTCCACCTCCAGAGTCTGGCTGTGGCCTCTTTGGGAGTGTGTATCATCCGTTTTCTTCATTATTGCTGTTTCCAACTCCCTTTTCCTTCCTTTATCCTCCTCATTCCCCCAAAAGCTCTGAGATTACAACCTCCCAAAGTTCTGGGATTACAGGTATGAGCTGCCATACCCAGTAGGAGCTGCTTTTAATAGCTCTGGCCACAACACACAGGAGAGGTACCTCATCTGGGGACAATGCTAAGGCATCATTACATGGGGTCAGAATTCACCCCAGGACTGTGGACAAGGTAGTAGAGTAGACCTAATAAGAACTGCATTTACAGCACGGGCAAGCTGACCTCGATGAGATAACACAAACACGTGGAGCTGCCCTCTCTGTGGTCCCGTGGTTTCTAGTGCCGCCTTCCCATTCTGATGCCTCTCAGCACTGCCCATTAGCTCTGGCACAAATAAGTAAATGACATTCCACAAAGTTAACAGCCCTTCTGGACACCACTAAGCAAAACACAGGGCTGCAAACAAACAAAGTATAGGGGCCTTCCTAGATAGGAGGCTCAGAGACAACTTTCTACCCTTAGGTTAAAACCTGTCCTATGCAACTGGTGACAGGGCTGGTGTAACTCAGAAAAGCAGGACAGAGAGAGCTGGCAGAGCAGGCAGACACACACAAGCCGACACCCACTGACCTCCACAAGTTT
Organism: Sapajus apella; assembly: GCF_009761245.1. Lineage (NCBI taxonomy): Eukaryota > Metazoa > Chordata > Mammalia > Primates > Cebidae > Sapajus > Sapajus apella. The sequence goes on from NW_022437027.1 coordinate 4,543,043, forward strand.
CATCATGGGCACTGGGTTGAAGAAATGGAGGCCAGCAAATCGGTCTTGTCTGGTGGTGGCATTGGCTATGCTTGTAATCTGCAAGGAGGAAGTGTTGCTGGCAAAGATTGTATGTCTGTGGAGAGAAAATATTGTGGCACGTCAGAGTGAATCTCATCTTTCGAAACAGCACGACTTTTGGGTGCAATGAGCAAGGTGACTGTTTACTGCCAGATCTGTTGTCCGGACCCACTGCAGAAATCAGGGAAAAGGTACATCTTTATACAACAGGCTGAAGTCAAGTGACTTCAGCTTTATTTAAATTCTGAAATTTGAAAGTCAATAAAATTGGAATTTCCTGTTCCGAAGGGTATTTACCCTTCACCAATACTTCCTTGATTTTCAGGAACAAAATTTCCTTTATTTACTTGCATTAGTTAACCTCCATGGTATGTGAGATAACAGGAGGTGGCTAATTGATCAACCTACTTTAACCAATCCCAGTCACAAAATGAAACTCTCAGTGATCAAAGAATAATGAAAGAAAGACACTTAAAAGCAACAACAACAACAACAAAATTCTAAATGAACACATAAATCCTCAGTCAGAAGCATCTGATAATAAACATGAATTAAGATATTTTCCCTCAAGTGAAAAGCTGTATTTTTCCATTGGTTGAGAATTAAAATGAAAACAAGAAAACCAACATGGTTCAAAAAAATTTTAAGGTTACACAGGTAGATCTGGGGAAAACAGAATATATATACATGCATGTGCAAAACATTAACCTATTAATTTTTAAAAAATCCATACTGACTTAACCAAATTTAGTTTTTTAAGGCCACAGTAAAGTGGGGGTGCCAAAGGCAAGAAAGGAAAAGCTTTAAACAGGCCAACTTCCAGGCTTTCCTGCAGCGCCACCTTGTGGATAGAAATACACAAACCAGCCTGCTACCGATTCCAAACATAAGGGCCTATCCTGAGACAGGGCAGGAAAGGCAAGGATCTCTTACCAACCAGACTTGGGAGTTCCTGCTTACCTAAAAGGCAATACTATAATCTGCTCAAATCAGGGACGGGTGGGAGGAGAGGAAAAGAGAAGGGAGAATAAGTCAGTTATTTGCAGAGGAGGGAAGAAAGCCTCGTATCAAGACAAGAGAGGTAGTCAGGGAGGGCAAAGGATCTAAGAGCCCGTATTTTATCTAAAAGGGAAAGTAAGGACTTCGCTCCAGCTGCCTGTGAACCTGGTCAAACTTTTCATTTGTGTGTCTTAGGCTGCTGCTAGAGAAGTCATGTTTCTCTCCAGGATGCAACTCTTTGATCAGGGCTTCCAACGGGAAATGCATCACTTGACTATATTTTCTTCTCCCATTACAAGATCGAACTGTAAAACTTGCCAGTAAAGTACCTTTCAATACAGCTGTTTAAAAAATGTAGCAAGCATTCAATAATGGTGGTGATCTAAAATGAAAACAAGCACTTTGGGAGGCTGAGGTGGCCGGATCACCTGAGGTCAGGAGTTCGAAACCAGCCTGACCAATATGGTGAAACCCCATCTTAAAAAAAAAACAAAAAACAAAGTGCCAAGAATGGTGGTGGTCAGAAGCAAAGCCACATCCTCAGTGTGACAATGGGTCAGCCTTCTTTTCACACGTCACATCTGTTTTGCATCAATTCAGATGAAAGAGCCTAGTGTAGTGCCTGATACACAGTAGGCACTCAGGAAATGTCAGCTAAATTAAATGAGTTTCCTAAACAACTTTATATAATAGGTACCAATGCTGCTGTCCCTATTTTACATGTAGGGGGAAGCTAGTCATGGAGAGTTAGAACCAGAAAGGTCTGGGAAATTATTTATGCCAAGCCCCTCAACTTGCCTTACAGATGATGAAACTGAGGACCTTTCCAAGGTTGGAGGTGGTGGGGGGTTGGCACCAGGCCCAGGCCTCCTGAATTTCCCCAAAGATTCTTCTGTACCAGACACAGACAACAAAGGGCAGTCGGGCATTTCACTGTCACCAAGAGTGACCAATCTTTCAATAAAGATCAAACTGCTTGACAAAACTCCTTTTTGGGGTGGGTGTTTCTCATCCCAGAAGGCTCCCTGCTGACCTGGGAGTCAGCACTGGTACCACAATTGTCTTTTGGTTTTGTCAGATGTCTCTGCAGCCTAGATGACGGTGTGAAATGCATGAGGACACCAATTGGCAGTGATGTACGAATAACAGAAAGGCAAGTTCTCTCCTCTTTGTCAAGGGCAGGACCTCTCTGGACATAAGGCCACTTATCTCTGAGCGCTGACCTTCCAGCAGGCTAGTATGCAAGTGTCTCTCTTTAGCCACTGCCCCCCGGAAGTGCCCTGAGAATTGCTTTTGTCATATAATATTTTGCCATTCAATTTCAACCAAGAAGCATGAAGTATAGTCAAGCAAGTCACTAGAAGAGCACTGATCAGCAAGTCAGGTGTCACACACTCAAAGGCTCTGGATCCTGAGGTGCATTCTGCAAGGAAGAATTCCACCAGGAAGCCAGGCAGCTAAAAGGTCAATGCTCCTTTAACGCTCCCAAGAGTACTTGGAATGAACCCAGATAAAGCTCAAAACAGCAAAGTTCTCTCTGTCTGCAGGCATTCCATTCAATTATACCATTCTATTTGCTCCATCCAAAAAAAGGAGGAAACACAGAACTCCTCTGAGGGTCCTTGGCAGACAGTGAAGGACACATAGGGTACTCCTATGCCTGAGAATGGAGCACAGGAGTATCCTAACTGTCTGCTGTCAGATGTCTCTGCAGCGTCTAGATGCCAGTGTGAAATGAACCAAGGAACTTCAAGGCAGTTTCGTGTTTCAAGGACCAAGCCTCCTCCATTATCAGGCATAGGAGTACCCATGACCTACACATTTTAAGAAACATATAGGCTTGTCCCTGGATGGACCCCTACATGTTACCATGAGTATTCTAGCCTCATTTGGGACAAGGATCAGATCAGGGCAGCCCAAGCCTCAGGAAGCAAACTGGGAGTGGGAGTATGGAGAACAAAGGAAATCATATTGGCTCTTCTTGAAATAGCTGTGGGGTAAGAGAGAGAGAGAGAGGTGGATGAACTTAGAAGATCCCTTCCTCGGAGAAGGCAATAAATAAGGAGCGAAGCTCAAGGCCCAGGGAGGGACCCCTCAAAATCTGCCAAGAATGTCCAGGGGTCATGAACAAATATTTTTTTTTAAAGACACACAAGTGGTTAATAAACATATGAGAAAATGCTCAGCATCACTAATCATCAGAGAAATGGAAATTAAAACCACAATGATTTTAGCACCTGATACCAGTCAGAATGGCTTTTATTAAAAAGTCAAGAAACAACAGATATTGGTAAGGATCTGGAGAAAAGGGAACCCTTGCATGCTGCTGGTGGCAATGTAAATTAGTACAACCTTTAAGGAAAACAGTATGGAAATTTCTCAGGAAACTAAAAATAAAATTACCATTTGATCCAGCAGCCCCACTGTTGGGTATATAACTAAAGGAAAAGAACTCATTCTATCAAAAAGATACCTGCACTCATATGTTTATTGCAGCACTATTCGCAATAGCAAAGACATGAAGTCAACCTAAGTGTCCATCAATGGCTGACTAGATAAAGCAAATGTAGCATATATACACCATGGAATACTACTCAACTATAAAAATGAATAAAATCGTGTCTTTTGAGGAAACATGAACAGGAATGGAGGCCATCATCTTAAGTGAAACAACTCAGTCAAATACTATTATGTTCTCACATATAAGTGATAGCTAAACAACAGGTATCCATGACATACAGAAGGAAATAACAGACACTGGAGATCCAAAAAGTGGGAGGGTGGCGAGGGCTGAAATTACCTATTGGGTACAGTGTTCACCATGTGGGTGATGGGTATACTAAAATCCCAGACTTCATCACTACACAACATATCCACGCAACAAAACTGCATTTGTACCCACAAGAAAAACAAACAAAAAAGATTGTCCAGAGGTTACATACTCAGCAGCAAACTTGTCCAGCCTTTTGAAGAGTTCATTTTTCAACTGCAGATTCTCCACAATGGCTTCCACCACCAAGTCTGTGCTGTGGACAACGGAGGCTGCATCCGTGCTGGTCGTTATGCTGCTCAGGGTCTTCGTCACAAATTCATCGCCAGCCTAATGCAGTGGGAGGAAGAAGAGAACATTCACCGAGCCCACTGAAAATGATCTTTCAAGTTCTTAGCTCTGCTGTAGTAGTAAACTGTGTGTTTAGAGCACCTGTATTGGCCCACCCTATCTGTTCTCAAAGTGTCCACGAAGCCTGTAGTTTATCCTTCCATGGCTCCGTACCATCCATTAGTCTTGAGGTGGTGCTGACTATTCCTTTCTAATAAGAGCAGAGACTAGCTCCTATCAGAGCAAGGGCAAGAGCCAGGGTAGGAAAGCTGACTTAGCATTTATCAAATAATAATTGCTCATCGTGTGCCTGAAAATGCTGCTCCTGAAACAAGCCAGACACAGCCTCTGCTGTCAAAGAGCCTGTAGTTTCATTGTTTCCTCATTGTCCTCCTGTGATTCTGGTTTCCACAGACCTCAATAAGGGCAGAATTAGGGATGGTGCCTCTATAAGCCCCCATTTTATTTCACGGTGTAATTTGTCCACAGGGCATCAAAACACTCATAATCATCCCAAATCATCATGGACTAGGCAGCTAGATCTCAACTGTTCTACAGAAATAAGATAATGTGAGATAACAGGTAATTTTAAATATTCTACCAGCCACATTTTAAAAAAGGAAAAGACATTTTCAGGTGAAATGAATGTTATTTAACCCAATATATCTAAGATGCCATCACTTCAACAGGGGTAATCAGTATTTTAAAATACTGAGGTGTTTTATATATTTTTCCCCCATTACATATTTGAAATCTGGTGTCTATTTTACACTCAGAGCACATCTCTATCTAGACTAGCCACATTTCAAGCACTCAGTAGCCACTCGTGGCTAGTGGCTATCGTACTGGTGGTCAGTAAAGAGCTAGATACATATAGTATGTCAACTAGGCAAAGTGAAACCTCCTCAGTGGTGTCCCTGGCAGAGAGAGAAACCTCAGGGAGATAGACTCCTAAGGAGTAATTAGCCAGAGCTGAGCAACTTGAGCACAGGGGTCATCCTTTTATCCTTAGGGTGTGGCTCAGAAACTCAGTTCAAGGAGACAATTAGCTGAAAGTTTGTACAGTAAACAAGGAGAAAACGCAGGCTATCTGGGTCAAACTCACTCTGTCCTAGACTCCAACCCTCAGCCCAGGGCTCTTATAATCTCATCTGTCTGGATGCTCATCATAACATTCCCTGTGTGGTGTCCCACTACGGTTAAGAATATAAGGGATAGGTAAGAGATCTTAATCTGCCTGTGATATTTATTCTTTGAATTTCATCAAAGAGAAGGTAAAATTATTTCCACCCTCACCTCTCTGGCTTTTAAAGGCTACTAGACACTGGGGAAAAATGCAAATCAAGGCCATAATGATAGCAGGACTTAGTAGCTTATGCCTGCAATCCCACCACTTTGAGAGGCCAAGGCAGGAGGATCACTTGAGGCCAGGAGTTTGAGAGCAGCCTGGGCAACAGGTTAACTCCATGTCTAAAAAAACTTTTTTTTAACTAGCCAGGTGTGGTGGCTCACATCTATAGTCCTAGCTACTGGGGAGGCTGGAGTGAGAGAATGGCTTGAGCCTAGGAGTTCAAGGCTACAGTGAGCTATGATCATGCCACTGCTCTCCAGCCTGGGTAGCAGAGCAAGACCCCATTTCCAAAAAAAAAAAACACCACAATGAGATACTACTTCACACCTAAGATGGGTACAATAAAAAACAAAACAAAACAAACATAGAAAATAGCAAGTGTTGACCAGGATGTGGGGAAATTAGGACTTTTGTGCCTTGTTGGTGGGAATGTAAAATATGTAAAACAGCGCAATCACTATAGAAAACAATTTGGTGGTTCCTCAGAAAGCTAAATATAGAATTACCATACAACCCAACAATTCTACTTGTAGGTATATAACCCAAACAATTGAAAACAGAGACTCCAAACCAATAGTATACCAATGTTTACTGCAGCATTATTCAAAATAGCCAAAAGATGAAAACAACCCAATTTCATTAACAGATGAATGAGTGATATGGTTTAGCTCCGTGTCCCCACCCAAATCTCACCCTGAATTGTAATAATCCCCATGTGTCATGGGAGGGGCCCAGTGGGATATAAATTATGAAGGACAGCTCCCCTGTACATGCTGTCTCTCTTGCCTGCCACCATGGAAGACATGACTTTGTTCTTCCTTTGCCTTCCACCATGATTGTGAGGCCTCCCCAGCCGTGTGGAACTATGAGTCAATTAAATTTCTTTCCTTTATAAATTACCCACTCTCGGGTATGTCTTTATTAGCAACGTGAGAATAGACTGATAACAATGGGTTAAAAAAATGTGGAATAAATCCAATGGAATATTAAATTGGAATATGGTAATAACCCAGTGGAATATTAAGTCTTAAAAAGGAATGAAGTTGTGATATATTACAACATGGGTGAACCTTGAAAACTTTATGCTTAGTGAAATAAATCAGACACAAAAGGACAAATATTATATGATTCCACTTATATGAAGTATGAATGTGTGCGTGTAATTAATGCTACTGAATTGTATAGTTTAAAATGGCAAATTTTATGTTATATATATTTGACCACAATAATTTTTTTTTTGAGATGGAGTCTCGCTTATTGCTCTGTTGCCCAGGCTGGGTGTAGTGGCATGATCTCGGCTCACTGCAACCTCCACCTCTCGTGCTCAAGTAATTCTCCTGCCTCAGCCTCCCCAGTAGCTGGAACTGCAGGCCCTTGCCACCACGCCCAGCTAATTTTTTGTATTTTTACTAGAGATGGGGTTTCACCCTGTTATCCAGGATGGTCTCCATCTCCTGACCTTGTGATCCGCCCACCTCAGCCTCCCAAAGTGCTAGGATTACATGCATTAGCCACTGCGACCAGCCTAAAAACATTTTTTAAAAGCATCTAGATATACTACCTTGGATACCTTAAGTGAGAGACAACAAATGTCCTATGTGATGTCCTATGTGTACTTTTCTCTGTTTGCATACAGAGAAAAATTCCATCCAAGCCCTAAGGAAATCAATCTTAAGTAACTTTAAAGAGGTGACAAAAGTAAATTCAAATTCACTTGGGTTATTTGTGTGGTATTTCTAATTAAATGCAGAATCATAAGTGAAAGTACACTGAAAAAGCAGCACAGTCCTCAGTCACCAACTCCTTCTCATCCCACCATGCTGTTTTTTCCCAACCTCCACAGAGTTCCTCAAATTCTTCTATCTCTTCTGCTCCTGGTAAATGAAAATGATTTACTCTTAGTTTCTATAAATACCATATTTATTATATCATTCTTTTCTTAAATTGTAGTACAAAAAATATCTTCCTGTTTGTTCTTCCTCCATCCTTTCAGCAAAACAAGTATTCTTCAATTCCAAATTCTCAATGTTCTTCTAGAATGAGTTCACTACCTGTACAAGCTTTCTTCTCAACCTTAAATTCCACCCAACACAATGGTTATTGACTTCTGTTTTGTAATCAGTACCCACGAATGCTTAGCGATTATGTTATCATATTGATTTAAAGTTGTGGGAAAATGAGTATTACACCAACAAACTGAAAACAGAAAGCAAGCAAGCCAGAAATCCCCCACTGCCCTGCAAATGTGAAGAATTTAGAGGACTTGTCTTAAAGACATCAATAATAAGAAATTACCTTAGGGTCTTCTGCAAACTTCTTCTTTGCCACTTTCCTAAGGCTTTCCTCAATTCCCTTTTTGGATTTTGCCAGGATGTCCTCTGTCTGGTCTACCAACACTACTGTGTGACCAGTTGCTGCAGCAATCTGGAGCAACAAAAGAACAATTTCTTTTTAAAAGAAAGAAAACATAAAACACACATACACACCCCCCCACCCCAAAAAGCAGTAGCATTTATATTCCACATGAACTCTACCACCATTCCATTCAAAATACTGAGTGAACATATGATAAGCCAACATTAACTAAACACACATTTCTTGCCAGGCACTGTTCTAAACTCTTTACATTGAATACAACAAATTCTCAAAACAACTGTAGAAGGTTAGGAAGCATCCCCATGGTCACTCAATGGGAAGACAGCAGAGCTGGAATCTCAATCAAAGTCCTGAAGGTCACGTTCTAAACGCTTCCCTGTACTAATTCTAACATTGCACTGTTCCATTCAGGGGCCACTAGGTACATGTGGCTATTTAAATTAATTGGAATTAAGTAAAATTAAACATTCAGTTCCTTGGTGGCACTAGCCATATTTCAAAGTGCTCAGCAGCCTGTTCCCAGAACACCCACTCCCCAGCCACCATCCCTTTCTCCTTGGAGCTGGAGACAGTTCTGTCACTTGGCCTCTTGGCCCTTCTCTTCTGCAGCCCTTAAATCAGCAATAGGTAAGACTTTAAACTCTAATAATGGTGGCAAAAAGACTCCTGTCCCCTAGGGCTATTTGATAACAAGACTTCCATGAAAGTGAAGTCTTTGGGATCAGCTGATTTAGGACGGGCAATTCCCTGCCTTCACCATGCCACCTTGGCTGACGGAGGAATCCTAGGGTATGGGGTATGTTTAGTGAAGCTTCCCAAGCTCACACACAGCCAGCTTAGCTCAGTCACAGTGAGTGATAAATGAATCCCTATTTCATCACTGTCTGACAATAGCTTCAGCAAGGATTATGGAATAGGAAGCATGGCTAAAAACAGGCCATTAGGTCACCTTGATCACCTTAGAGGCATGTGTAAGTGAATCAGTTCAGGCCAGAGGCAAGAGGACAGACATGACCTAATACAATCATAAGTGATGCAAGAGGCCAGCAGAGCTGAGATGTCCCTCAGGATCAGAGAAGCGCCCTGCAGACGACTGCCTTGGAACCTCCTTGACATCAACAGTGTGCAGGAGAGGAGCAAGTTATCTGGAATGAACCTGCCCAGAGAAGAACAAGGAGATGACAAAAATAGTCCCAAACCATGGTTGTAATATAAGATTTTTGAAGCCAGGCAACAAAAACTCAAAAGCAGAAATGCAATGAGTAAAAAAACAGAAACAAGGCTGGCTGCAGTGGCTCACGCTTGTAATCCCAGCACTTTGGGAGGCTGAGGCGGGCAGATCATGAAGTCAGGAGATCAAGACCATCCTGGCCAACGTGGTGAAACTCTGTCTCTACTAAAAATACAAAAATTAGCTGGGCGTGGTGGTGTGTGCCTGTAATCCCAGCTACTCAGGAGGCTGAGGCAGGAGAATTGCTTGAACCAGGGAGTCCGAGGTTGCAGTGAGCCAAGATTGCACTACTGCACTCCAGCCTGGGTGACAGAGCCAGACTCTGTCTCAAAAATAAATCAAACATTGCAAAACAAAATAAGAAACATAAAAAAAAAGAACAAAACCTAAAGGCAAAGACATTCAAATCCCAAGGCAAGGTTTCGAAACAACAGTTTCCAAAATGATAAGACAGGTTTAAGCAAAGTTATTTCAACTGCACTCATGGCTCCCTAAGAAAGCAGCACATAGTGTGCTTATGTTTGAGCCTGTGGACCTGTAGGCTGTATCAGCACCATCTGGGAACCAAGGCATGAAAACGCTCCCAGAAGCGAAAAGTCTGACAACCAGGACAGGGCAATTGGGGCAATGCGGGATGAATTATCTTGATACAAAGACAGAGACAAGCAGGAAACTAGCCCATCAGCAGAAACATTCCACATGCTGCAGGCAGGCAGCAAAGTCAAACAATGTCCCAAAAGCAAAACCCCATCAATCCAAACCAAGTTTTCCCCCTAAGTGACAATGGACCAAGGCCCATCTAGCCAATGATTCAAATCATCTGATGCAAATTTGAACCTCCAATTCAAAAAATTCAATGTAAAAAAAAAAAAAAAAAAAAAGCAAGAGCAAATTTATTGCAGGAAAGACTTAACCTGGCAGGCTGAGATTGCTATCCTTAGAAAAAGGCCTGTTTGCAAGGTTAGCCCTTGGCTGGCATCTGAAACTTAGATTCCAGGAGGGTTCCCAGCATTCCCTGATAAGTATGCCTTGCTGTGCCTAAACTGTGTGTGCAAACAATGCAGTTTATGCTGCATACCTGCTTTCCTTATGAGAGTATGCAATGTTCAAACTTGCCAGGTAGAGGGCGTTACATGACCAATCCCAACAAAAAACCTGGACATCGAGTCTCTAATGAGCGCCCCTATGTTAACAGAAAAACCAAACTGTAAAATATTTGAAAGAAATGTATTCTGAGCCAATATGAGAGACTATGGCCCAGAGAACACAGTCTCAAGAGGTCCTGAGAGAGTGTGCCGGAGGTGGGCTGGTGGGCAGTCAGGTTGGTTTGGTTTATCCAGTTTAGGGAGATGAGAATTGCAGGTAATGTCATAAATCAATGCATAGTAGGTAAACACTGGTTCAGCCTAAACAGGTGGGATATCTTGAAGCTGGGACTTACAATTCATAGGTGGATTCAAAGATTTTCTTAATAGCAATTAGCTGAAAGAATTAAGCTGTATCTCAAGACTTGAAGTCAGTACAAAGGAATGCTTAAATTTAAAAAGGGAGCCTCCTGTCACATGATGCTATACAAAATGTTGGAAAGTAAGCCACATTATTGCAGGTTAATTTTAAAAATATGTTTAACAAGTGTGTGGTTTGTAGGGTGTGACTTAATGCTTGCCTAGCATGGTCTTAGGTCTCGTTTATACTTCAGTGTTTCATTGCCACAAAGAGTCTGTTCTGTCAGTCTTTTGGTTTCTATTTTAACATTAATGCTGATCAGTTGTGCCTAAACTCCAAAAGACAGGCAGTTAGAATGAGGTGTGTCTGACCTCCGTTCCCATCATGGCTGGAAAGCCAGTTTTTAAGATTTTTCTAGGGTCTTGTGGCCAACAGGGGGTCCTTTCAGTCAGTTAGGGACTTAGGATTTTATTTTTACTTTACACCAGATAGGCAACATTTCACATGTGCTGTCACAACTCGTTGCTAAGGGAACTGAGCATATCCTGTGTGACTCCACTGGGAAAGGACACTCGGAAACTCTTGCCTGGTCTCCTCTGGACTTCACCCTACATACCGTTCCCCTTTGCTGATTTTGCTTTGTATCCTTTTGCTGAAATAAATTACAGTCATAAGTACAACTCTGGGTCTTAAGAGCCCTTCTAGTGATTCACCAGACCTGGTGGGGTATGGATTACTGGTGGGGAACCCCAATGCAGGACCAGGGTAATAAATCTCAAATCTCAGTTGGAGCTGTCGGAGATGGACAGCCTTGGAGAACCATAGCTGACTGGCAGGAGTGATGGTCACTGACAGGGGTATGCAGAGATGCTGGCTTGGGAACGTTCCATTTTTATTTTGGCTTTGATATCTGGCAGTCCTTCTGGAATGGGAAGTGATTTTCATTTTGTTCTTCTTAACTTCTGCCCTAGTTTATCCTTTGAATAGGCAAAGCAGGATTCCTCCCTGCCTAGGTACTAACCCACTTTCCCCCATTCACCTCCAAGAGGCATCCCTCAGGCCTTTTTAGCTCTTCAAGGAGTTGGGACGAAGAGTCAAGCATATTTGGCACGAGATCATGTCAAAGCTGAAGGGAACAGAGATGAAGAAAGACAACAAGGGCAGTGTCCTTTTACTCTGGGAATTTATAGTCCCACTGAGAAAACATGAACAAACCAACCCAACACAATATAAGGCTCTATACATGGGATGTCAAAATAGAAAACACCAAGTGAAAAATCCTGTCAGCCAGCAAATCTGAGAATGTATAAGAGGAGGACACCTAGAATGAGCCCAACTACCTAAGGAATAAAGTATTAATTGTAAAGGGGTTCAGTGAGTGAGGGATGTTACAGCCTTATTTCTAGAAAGCCATTTTCATAATTATAATCATGTTGGACTGTGATCGTTACTGGGCATTTCTGGTTGTATTGCAGCTAAGCCATCATGCCAGCCTCATAATTACTTTTTTAAAAAGCTGTAAGTAGAAACAAACCAAGAGAGGCAGTATCCTCAAATAGCTCAGTAAAACAAAAGAGATATGCACATTTATAAAAACAATAAAATTCAGCCAAGAAAAACCATAGCCAAAAAGCATTTTCAGCCTAAAAGCTAACTTTCCACTTCTAGCCAAAGTCCTCTGATAAATACACCCAATTCCTACACCTCTGCCCCTACATACAGAAGACACTGGGCTAATTCAGTTACTGCCTTTCTTCATCCTGCCATCCAGATGAGCACACCTGAGACAACCCATATATGCAGACACTGGCCAAAAACGCAGCTATTAAATCAAGGCTCTCCAGGCAATGTTCCAGGAGAGCAAAGTGCACAGGTCAAATGATGTCTAAGTGACTGAGTGTGAGACCTTTGTCTGTATTCCCATCTCAGCCAGAAGATACAGGAGAGCAAGGAGGGGCCATACCTAATAGAAGGGGAAAAGAACACATCTTTCCTAGAGTGCTACTAACTGATCATATTCCTGCTCTGCAGAATTTCCCTTGGCCTCATTCTTCCTCACATGTCTGAAACGGGCTACATCTTTTTTGGGATCTTCAGCTCAATTTTTCTCCCTACCTCAGTTAAAAGGCTGGAGCATTTTCTACAATTTTGGACTCTCTAAAATGCCTACACTTCCATATGTGGTCTAGTGAGAAGGCAACAATTGTATGCTGTAAATGGTTATTCCTGGCAAACTTTCTTAAAAAAATCTTTTTACTTCAGCTTTTCTTTCCTCAATTATCTCACAAAGCTTCAGCAAAATACAAAGGAAATCTTATAGTGTAGACATTTCACAGACATAGAAAAGACACTCCTGCTTGAACCCAAAGTGCATATGGTTAGGTCTGAAAGGAGAAAATACAGGCAATAAGAGAAATTTTAATTCTCCTTAAAATATTTTTCCATTTTATGGTAAATATCTGTGAGACAAGTCACAATTTATTGTGTTGCAATAAACTACCACTACAGCATAACTTCAAGTGATTTTAAGTTATAGTAGCATTTTCATTTCACACATATGCAGAGATTAACCCAATCTAAAAGTGCAAGGTTCCCTGCCATTATTTCCTAGAGTTATACCCTAGAGACACAAGGTCAGCAACTTCTAAGGACAACTTCAAGTCTTAATCATCTTTACAAATCCCAGTGCCTGACCCATGACCCATAGTGTGCAATCAATGCATGAACAACATATAACCTGATGCCTGGTACATATTAGATGCTTAACAAAATACACACAGGATTATAGGTCCAATGTTCTTTGATTAATCTATCCACAGGGGTTGGTGTTCACCTCTTACTGGTGTGTTAGTCTAAATGAGCTATCACAGAGATGGACTCAAGATATTAGGTAGGCTATTCCTTTCCTCCATGTGGACCAGGAAAACTGTACAACTTTCATCCCAGACTGGTTCGACAGCCTAACATACTCTTAAGCATGGCTAGGCAGCCATAGGCCATCTGAAGGCCACATTGTTTATTTCTGAATTATTAGTACACTTGTTTTATTTGTCTTATGAGACGCCCAAGAGCTGAGAGAGCCAACAGAAGGTAATCTCTACCTACCCCCAGAAGGAACTTAAGTCTTTAAAAGGAAAAAAGGCAAATGCAGCAAAAATAAGAGGTGCCACATACTGAGCATGTGCCAGGCTTATAAGCTGCATTTTCTAAGACTGTTTCTGATTAATCCAACAACCCTAATAAAACTGACAATATCCCCATTTTGCAAAAGAAGAAATGGGATCAGAGAGTTTGAGTCACTTGCCTGAGACCACTCAGTTTGTTAAGCCACAAAGACAGGATTTTAATTCCAAGAATGCCTGGCTCCAGAACTTGTCTTCTTGTAATCTAGTTAGGGGAGTACAAGAAATGTTGCCTTATTTGCTGACACAACTAGCTTTCAAGGTACAAAAATAATAAAATACCATGCTACGGAAATGTCATGTCATTTACTTTTTTTGTATTCTTTTCACCCCCACATCTTACTTGGCAACCATTATAGACCTGGTGACAATATTACTAAAAAGTTCTCCTAAATAACTCTATGACAGTTCTTCCCCAAACGGAAGTCCTAATTAATACACCTTAACAGTCCTGACGAAATTGGCATCACCATTCCATTTTATAGATGAGGAAAACTGAGGCTTAGAGAGGTCAAATAACGTGTCTTAGGCCCCAGGTCTAGTAAGTGAAACTAATACAAACCCTCAACAAGCATCCTACAGCTTCAATCAAATTAAAGTCACAGTAATAGCAAAAATTACTTGATAAACAAGAGCACCTATCCAGACAAATCACAGTTTCCATGTCATCATTACTGACTACACCTTAACACTTTTGTGGTTCTAAAACAGGGTTCTCAAAGTTTGGGTCCTGGATCAGCAGCAGCAATCACCTGGGAACTTGTTAGAAATGCAAATTCTCAGAACCAGTGAATCAAACTCTGGGTAGGGCCCAGTGAACTGTGGTTTAGCAAGTCTTCCATGTGATTCTGATGCGTGCCAAGGTTTCAGAACCACTGCTCTAAGATCTATGCTTCAATCTGGCACAGATTAGAAACAACTGGGAATATTTAAAAAGCCCAAACCCCAGGCCCCACCTACAGAAATTCTAACTCCTTTAGCCTGGGGTGGTGCCTAGGCATTGGTATTTTTAAAAACACCCCCAGATGCTGAGCACTGCTCTAAAATAACCTGTTGGCCCTGACCCCTGGCCCCACCTACACCAGCCACTCCTGGGTTGCCATCTGTCTCCTCAAACCACTGGGAGGCCTTAAACCAATTGAGTTCCAAAGTCTTCCTATTGTTCTCTGAAAGTTCCAAACACTTCCCTGAAGACACTATTGGGAAGACCTCCCCAACACATTCCCCAAGGAAAGGTCAGGCCCCACCAGGCCTCCTGCCTGGGACTCTTCACATCAGGGCCTTGTTCTGTCACTCCTACATAAAGCTTGCTTCTTAATTCCTTTATTGAAGGTCAGGCCCTGCACCTGCTTCCCTGATTATGTTTGTTCCAGCCCCTTTCTCTGCAATAGTGCTGTTTTAGCCTTGACCTCTGGCCACACTTGTATCTACCATCCTCTGTACAGATCCTTGATGGTCACCTGCTCACTCCTGGCTGACTACCCACCTTTGAGCTTGGATCCTCCTTTCTTCTCCATAGGCTACAATGCTGGGAGAAAATCCTAAACCTCCTAGAGAAGAAATTCCTTGAAAGACTCCACAACCAACTGAAACCAGAGCCCATTGAGGTTTGCCAGCCTTAATAACAGCTCCCATAGACAGTGTGTTCCAAGTGCCAGACACCAGGCCTACCCTATCTTATTTTATTTAACCAGTTCTCCAAGGTCAAATGTCAATTTTAATGAAGCGTCACTTTATAGTTATGTAGTTTATTCTCTTGGAAACAAGATAATTGTGATACTAAAATCTGGATTAAATGAGTATATGACTGTTTTTGATATTTTAAACAGGAAAATTCCTCACAGTTACCATTATGCCTATAACTAATTATTCTTCCAGAGAGAGAATCCAGGCAACACATACATTTACAACATAAATACTGTACTGACCATTGTGAGGCTCCATTCTTTAACATTCGAAGTCCTAACACCAACATTATCAAAAGCAGCACAGAACAACCTAATCCAACATTATCAAGTGCTTGAAATTGCTCCATTCTCCCACCACTTTTCTTTCTTCAACTTATGGCAAAATGTCCTTGGAGGAGGCACTGTGGCTTCACTTGGCACAAATAAGCAAATTTTAAGATTTTTAATATAAGTTTTAGATCCTTAAAGTCCCTAGTTTGAAAAACAATGGGGATTCAGCTTCAACATAAATTTTGGAGGGAACATGAACATTCCCATCAGAGTAGCTTCCTCCACCACCACTGCTGCATAAATTAGATACAGTGGTCCCCCCTTACCTGTGGTTTTCCTTTCTGCAGTTTCAGTTACCAATAGTCAACTATGGTCCAAAAATATTAAATGGGAAATTATAGAAATAAACAATGCATGTTTTAAATTGTATGTCATTCTGAGTAGTGTGATGAGACCTCGTGTTGTTCTGCATGGGAGGAGAATCATGCCTTGGTCCAGCATATGCACACTGTATACTACCCAATCCATTAGTCACTTAGTAGCTGACTGGGTTATCAGATAAAAAGAAAAAAATATAGTATATATAGGATTTGTGTACTATCTGCACTATTATGCATCCACTGAGGGTCTTGGAATGTACTCCCTCCCCTCCAGTAAGGGGGGACTACTGTGGCTTATCAATAGTCTACTAAATTGCTAGTCAATGCCTGTTATTTGGCTTCATCTTCTACTTCTACAACAGCCTTGTATATTGCCAATAAAAGTTTCCTTTTTGAAACTCTTCAATTTCTTATCTGTCTGTTCCTTTTAGCCATATTAATTGACCTCTCTTGATCTTCCAAGCCTATAAACAAAGACATCCTTCAAGGTTGTGTTTCCAGTATCATTTCATTCTGAAATTCCAATCATTCTCACTTCCAACTGTGCCGGAAACCAAAATATTCTAAGCTACAGTCATCACCTTGACCCTAAAATCAATTCTCCTTGACCTTCATTAATGGTACCACTATTCTGCAGGTCACAATTTTCTGGACAATACTTTTTTCTTAACCCTGACTCTTAACTACTGTCCAAAAATTTCCTATCCATTATTCAGGCCCATTTCAAATGCTACCCTCTCCATGAAGCCTTTTTCCAAATGAATGTACTTTCTGTTTTGAAAACTCAGAGCTAGATTTTTACTGCTCTTATTATACTACTTTATACCAAAGTAAACTCTATCATTTAGAGCTGTGTCTAATCTCTGCTCTTAGATTTAAAATCCCTTAATGGAAAAAATTGATTTGGTCTTTGTATTCCTTAGTACTTATTACATGCCTTGAACATGACAGCTGTTCAATAAATAACAAATGCTTTGGATGGTAGTAACCTGATTCTGTAGTCTTCCCCAGCCACACCACACGTCTCCCTCCTCTGTGCTATCTCATGGGTCTGTGCCCTTGCTCATGTGGTTTCCTCTACCAGACATGTCCCACTCCCTCATTTCTGCTTCAGAGACTTCAACTCACCCTTCATAATCTAACATGGACACCATCTCTCCTTTGGTGAAACTCCTCCCAACCCTTACTAGAGGTAATCACTTCTTCTTTGTGCCTCTAGTGATTACAGATACGGAAGATCTTTTGTGCAGGACTTCAAATACTGAAAAAAAATAACTGGATGTGGAGCTGATGTGAACCACCAATGGCTACTCAGTTATGTAACAGCAGCCCAGTCCCCGGGTTGTGAACATAATGGAGAAATAAAAACTTAACTGGTTATAGAATATTTCATGTCATAAGAATCTGACCAATTTCAGAATAAAGGTTATAACCAACCAGAGCATAGGAGAAATCCCAGATGTGAAAGATGAATGACACACTTGAAATAGAAAAGCTGACCACACCAACCTTTTTTTCTTTTTAAAAAAATTGATATGTAATAGCTGTATATATTTTTGGGGGACATGATATTTTGATACCTGTCTATAATATGTAATGATCAAATCAGGGTAACTGGGATATTCATCACACTGAACACTTATCTTCTCTGCCAACACCAACTTTAGATGATGAACTCAAGATAGTAGAGAGAGACCTTTCCAAAAGAGCTGTTGTATCACCCACTTCAGATTCTCAAGCTGTTATTAACACAAATCTCAATATAGGGTAGTTAGGCACACTCCTATCTGCAGCGCAACTAGGATTTCTAGTAAATAAAAATCATAAACATATAAAGGCAGTACAATGTATACATACATCTTTTTTAACATAAACTTTTTAAATGTCCTTTTTTCCTTAGCATAAGATATATAGATACATATGTGTGTGTGTGTGTGTGTGTATATATATATATATATATATACACACTGTATGTCATATCATATCTTAAGGATTTAAAAACTATACTTTAAGGTAAGGCATATAAACTGTTAAAACTTTCATCTGTTTCAGATCAAATCCCAGATTATCACAGGTAGGCTGTCTGTGCCTTCATTAAAATTCATTGTTCATACCTATATTTCTTCCACTAGACAGCAGGCTTCTCAAGAGCAGCCATTACATCTCACCTTTCACCTGCCCTGATGTCTAGCACAAGGAAGATACTTCATACTCATGAAATTAACAAATGAATGACAGAGCTATTTTTTCATAAGCCTCAATTTGTAAATTATTTTAGAAATAAGTTCTCAATTAGTCATGACTGGTTTTGTTGCTAGAAATCTTTATGACAAACTTTGTGTAAGCTTCAAGTTACTTTAAAACTATGAGAAATCACATTATCAGTTTGAAAAGGACAGTAAGAAAAAAAGAGGAGCTAATAGCCAGAGTATTTAGTCAATTACCAAGTGGGAAAAAAGTCTCTCTCTGTTATTTTGGTAAGCAGATTGACTGCTTTCTGGTACTGGTGGTTATAACACTAGGTAGAAGGGGAAATGGAGGGCAGCTGTTAGGTGTTGCCTAAAACAAGATCAATACTCTTTGTGCGGTATCCAGCCCTGTGATTTCAAAATGGATGTGTGCTTAATTCACTCCAACATGTGAATGTGTCTTATACCTCTCATTAAAGAGGCTGTGGGTAAGGCCAGAGGCATGCCAACCCTGTGTCTGTGCCTGTCTGTCAGAGGCACATGTATGAGTCAGGTCAGAGATGGCCACAGACACACCAGCTTACTGCTCTCCCATATGGGTTTCTTCTCTATCACAGAAGAGAAACGAAGACACCTAGCTTCTCAACTACTTTAAGAGATTGGCAAAAACATTTATTGTTCAGGTTTATTAGCTACAGATAATCAGGATCATCAACTTTTAAAGCAGGAAGATAACACGGAAATCATTCAGTGTGGTAGCTCTCAAATATGTTAGCCATGAACGCCTTTCTCCATAAGAATGAATATTGAAGACCAATATGTAAAACAAAGGTCAGAGAAGAAATCTTTGCTAACCTTCTGGAAACCATGAAGGAGATTCATGGAACCCTCTAACGTCCATCACAATATAATGTAAAAGCCTCTGATCTATTCATACCCATCAGGATGGCTATTACTGAAAAAAAAAAAAAAAAGAAAAAAACAAGTGTTGGCAAGAACATGGAGAAACAGGAACCCTTGTGCATTGCCGATGCACTGTAAAATGGTGCAGCTGCTAGGGAAAACAGTATGGCAATTCATCAAAAATTTAAAAATAGAATCAGCATATGATCCAGTGAATTCTACTCCTAGGTGTACACCCCAAAGTATTGAAAACAGCCACTTGAATAGCTATTTGTACAATCATGTTCAAGAAGCATTATTCACAATAACCAAAAAATGGATACAGCTCAAGTGTCCATTGATGGATTAATGGATAAACAAAATGTGGTCTATACGTACAATGGAAGATTACTCAGCTGAAAAAAGAAGGGGATTCTGGCACATGCTACAACATGGATGAAATGTGAAGATACTATGCTAAGTGAATAGGCCAGTCACAAAAGGACAAATATTTTATGAGTCCACTAATATGAAGTAACTAGAATAGTCAAATTCATAGAAACAAAGTGGATGAGTGGTTGCCAAGGGATGGGGGCAGGGGGATTGGGGAGTTGCTGTTTAATGGGTACAGAGTTTCAGTTTTGGAAGAAGAAAAGAATTCAGTGCTGATGGTTACACAACAATGTGAATGTACTTAATGCCACTGAAGTCTACCCTAAAAAATGGTTAAGTAGGGCTGGGCACGGTGGTTCACACCTGCAATCCCAGAACTTTGGGAGGCCAAGGCGAACGGATCACCTGAGGTCAGGAGTTTGAGACCAGTCTGTCCAAAAAGGCAAAATGGCCAGCTTCTACTAAAAAATACAAAAATTAGCTGGGCGTGGTAGTGTGCACCTGTTAATACCAGCTACTCGAAAGGCTGAGGCACAAGAATCACTTGAACCTGGGAGGCAGAGGTTGCAGTGAGCCAAAATTATGCCACTGTACTCCAGCCTGGTGACAGAATGAGACTGTTTCAAAAATAATAATTAAAAAAAAGGTTAAGAGGGTAAATTTTATGTATACTTCATCACAATTGAAACAAAAACAAACCTAAAATTAGCTGGGTATGGTGGCACATGCCTGTAATCCCAGCTACTTGAAAGGCTGAGGCAAGAAAATTGCTTGAACCGGAGGCTGCAGTTAGCTGAGATTGTGCCCCTGCACTCCAGTCTGGGTGACAGAACGAGGCTCTGTCTTGAAAGAAAAAAAAAGAAAAAAAGAAAAGATATGTTATACATATAGGCAATAGCGTTCCATCTGAAATGCAATTCTGTGCGAGGTACTTCTGTCTGTGTCACTTACTCCCCCATACTTCCATGGCTCCCCATGACCAGTGAATAAAGCTTAACTTCTACAAAAGCCATTCAAGGCCCTTAAAGGACTGGGATTCACCTCCTCTCCAGACACACCACTCACTCACTGTTGCCTGATGCATGACAGCCTTAACATCACCACAAGGCTGGTAGCTCCGTACATCTGCTTCTCAACTCCAGCCCTTCTCTTGGCCTCACCTTCTCTCCAACTTGACCTGTTAACTGAGCCAGTTAATCATTTCCAGGTAGTAAGCCCACTCCCCAAGATCCTCTCAGCCCCAAGCTAGGTGTCCCCCACGTGCCCTGTAATATCTCTGCACCCCTGTACCACGGCACCTACCAACCTGTGTTGTAGTAATCTGAACTCCTCTACTGTAGGCTCCTGACCAAATGTCACTCATCTCTGTACACTGAGAAGCTAGACCCTGCCTGGTTGTGGCTGGCCCTCAGGGAATGTTGATGGAACAAACACATTTGTTGGTAAAGCCAAGACGAGATCTGGTGGCTCTTTCCACTGCTACAGCTGATGGCTTCTCCTGATAATGTGAGCTCTTATTTAGAAAAGAACTGCATGCATCTTAGATGCAAAGAAATAACTCATTCTCCTGAGTTATCCAATACCACCTGAGTTATTGCCAATTTTCTGGGATGGAGAAGGTAGTGGAGGAGTGGACCACAAAAAAAGAAAAGCCTTCTTTTTCTCATTTCATAGACATCCATTATTTTTCAAAAAATGAGGAAGACTCTTCCTGGCAGTTTAACTTAAGTGATCATAATTTAAATCAACCCACTGAGAACTCATGTTTTATATTCAGTGACCTACAAACTGGTAAGACCTTGAGGACAAGCAGTCTGCAATGGAAAAAAAAAATTATTTGAAGGCCATGTCCTCAGCTCCATGACTTTTTAGGCCTGGTGGAAGACAGGCTTAGCCAAAGAGGAAATATTTTTAGACATGAGTGCTTCAGAGCTATAAAAATAGGCTAAGTGATTAGCACACTTGTTAAAGCCCCAGAGTACTCTGACCACAGGACCAAGTAAATATAGCAAGCAGAAACACGCTGGATTTATACATTTTTGTACATCTATCAACAAGATCTGAAGCAGCTTTCTCTGAAGCACAACTTGAGTGGTAAGTCTATGAGACCTACATCAACTAGTGTGGTGACTGGTCTCCCTCCCATCTCCTTCTTCAACAGTTCCACTGGACGTCTCATGTGCCCAGACATTACAAGGAAGGCCACCGTTTTCATCAATGTCATGCTCTCTCCGGAAGATCCCAAAGTTTTGTGAACTATCTACCACACCTGATTTCTGACTTCCTCCAGAACCCCAGAATAAGTAGACTGAGTCAGAGGTCCCTGAGGCCAACTATGCTTAGAGGCTGCTGCACCTTCATAGCAAAGGCTGCCCTTAATGGCTCTCATGGTTTGCTCCAGAGAGGAAAAAGTTATAGGTCAGTTGCATCTCTCAGGGCTGGCATTTCTGGGTTTATGATTGTCTCTGTTTGCATCATATCTCGAACTCTGCCATCAGCACAAGTTGTCTTCCCTGACTTCAACAATCAGCAAAAGGTGTTCTGTTGAGGATGTTAAGTACCACCACCACGACCAGCTGATTTGTTCTTTTTTTTTTTTTTGAGAAGGAGCCTTG
The DNA here is from genome assembly GCF_009761245.1 of Sapajus apella. Taxonomy (NCBI): domain Eukaryota; kingdom Metazoa; phylum Chordata; class Mammalia; order Primates; family Cebidae; genus Sapajus; species Sapajus apella. The sequence goes on from NW_022437027.1 coordinate 4,565,205, forward strand.
CTCTGCTGGCCAGGCTGGAGTGCAGTAGTGCAATCTTGGCTCACTGCATCCTCTGCTTCCTGGGTTCAAGTGATTCTCCCACCTCAGCCTCCTAAGTAGCTGGGATTACAGGCATGTGCCATCATGCTTGGCTAATTTTTGTGTTTTTCGTAGAGACGGGGTTTCACTATGTTGGCCAGGCTGGTCCCAAACTCCGGACTTCAAGTGATCTGCTCACCTTGGCCTCCCAAAGTGATGGGATTACAGGTGTGAGCCACCACAGCTGGCCTGGTTTGTTCTTAAAACAGTTAAATTAATTGACCAGGCTCCTTTATTAGACTTTAAATTTTACATTTCAAAAAGTATTTCTAAGAGGCAAAGCAAATATGCCCCCATTTTTAGACAGAATTCTGTTATATGATTTTTTAAAAAAATTCGGTAAGCATGTAGGTTTCATAATAACCCAGACAACCTCTTCCAGACTTCTCACCACCCACAAATTCTGAAAAGGGAAAGGGATAACCAGACATGTCAACAACATCAACCCAGTCTTAGGTTATATTTAAGAATCTCTGGAAGATACTGGAAATTTTCCAGGTAGAGGAGAGTTAGAAATCCAAACATCTCTCCAGGAAGACTAATATGACAATGTTTGTCATGATGAGCAGGTTTTTTTCGTTTAGTTTTTGCTGAAAGGACCAATTAAGAGGCTCCCATGACAATTCAGGTTAACACACCTGGTCTAGAAACTGCAAATTGGAGGGCAGAAAAAACAGCCCTCCCTGGACAGAAAAGTTACAGAGCCTTTTCTGGTATGGAGACACGGATTGTGACCGCCATCTTCAGAGTACATGTGGCTGGAAAAACAACTGCAGTAACAGGAGGAGCAAGCTCTCTGGAAAAAGTTGGAGGGCTGAGAGGGAAGGAATATAATGAATTAGATCTTGGCAGGTGAGTTTGAGTCTACTATGGGCAGAAGCATAGCAGCACAGCATCCTGATGGAGACGACCAGCAGGTGACTAACTTTTCAGTCCAGAGACAAGGAAACATCAACAGCCCAACAAAGAATTAGGGATGCACTGATTCCAGGGAGCCACAGAGGATCCCCTGCCATGGATGCCACACTCCCACAATACAGCACAGGACAGAGGTGCAGGCAGAACTGAATTCAGCCTCGGGGATTTATAGGCAGCAGAACAGAAGAGAGACTCAAGTTCTGGCCCTGGCTCTGCCTCTGACCCTTGACTCCAGGAACCATCTCTGCAGGGGTGATTATTATAATGGTCACATGAAATGAAAGAAATCAAAATTCTTTGATCAGAATAAAGGGTCATATTTTGTAGAGTGGTTTTAGCTCTATAAAAACCAGTAAATGGTAGACTATCTTTCTCATCAATCTATGTTAAGTCTTAACATCTTTAGAATTATTGGAACTCACTATATCAAATCTCTTCAGACAGTTAAGACAATCTAAGAGAAATCCTCACTAGATCAGGTGTGATGGGTCTATTTGAAAGCAGCTAATATTTATCGGACACTAATGTTATTCTAGGAGCTTGTAAATTAGTTCATTTGACTTTCACAACTGTGAGGTGAGTCTCATTATTCCCAGGTAAGTAAAGAGGCAGAGAGGAGTTAAGTGATTCACCTAAGGTTCCTGAAGGCAGGATAGGAAAGCTAGCAACTAAACCCTGGCAGGGACCTCATAGCCTTACTTTTGAGCTTAGAATACCACTACTGGAAAAAAATCCCATCACAAACATAACAGGTGGAGCCACAGAGAGCAGCCACATTATCTTCCTGTGATCCCGGTAGAGCTAGAGATAAGGATAAGCTACCACAGATAAGGAAGAAAGAAGGGAGAGGGAAAGAAAGAAGAAACTCAAGCAAGGGGCAAGTGATTAAAGCTGGAGGCAGGACACAGCAGGAAATCACCAAAACCTGACTGAATGAAGTGCCATTTCTGCTCTACAAAATGTTCAAACATATGCCATAGCATTATTTTCTGTTGCCTGTTAGCCCTACCTCTTCTACCTTCTGGAAATGACAGTATCTCCAATCCCACCCCAAGTCCAATAATTAATATGCTAATAGAGGGTGGTGTTACATCTCAGTACCTCAACCAAGAGCAGAGAACAGCCCAACAAAGATTAAGCAACAACTCGGGATGTGGGAGAAAAACATGACAGACACATCTGATGCCCTTGAGTAGGATGGTAACAACTGGGAATACAAATATTCCCTCCAAAGTCAAAGGACAGCTGGCTGGGTACAGTGGCTCACGCCTATAATCCCAGCACTTTGGGAGGCCGAGGCAGGAGGATCACGAGGTCAAGAGATTGAGACCATCCTAACCAACATGGTGAAACCCCATCTCTATTAAAAATACAAAAATTAGCTGGGCGTGGTGGTGGGCACCTGTAGTCCCAGCTACTTGGGAGGCTAAAGCAGGAGAATTGCTCGAACTCAGGAGGTGGAGGTTGCAGTGAGCTGAGATCGGGCCACTGAACTCCAATGTGGTAACAGAGCAAGACTTCGTCTCAAAAAAAAAAAAAAAAAAGGAGAGCTTACAGCCAGGTAACTGTGCAGGTCTCCTGTGATCCTGAAACTTCTCCTAGGTGTCTGAACTGCTTTTCAAGCAAACTTCAACAGAGTTGTAGAAAAGAATAAAGCTAAAAAAAAAAAAAAAAAGTACGAAACAACTCTGATCACTCTCCTTTTCAACATCAGAAAATGAAAATGCAGAGTTGGGGGCAAGTAGAGGACATGAGAGAACAAATCTAGTGGTCGGGGAGAAGCTTTCAGGTTCACCTGAATCCTTATCAAGCAAGGCAGAGCAACACAAAATGACTGCAGTTTAGCAGGCTCTCCCTGTTCTTACTTTGTCTTTAATAGCCAAAGAACCTCTCTCTCTAGAAAAAATAGGCACCTTTTGCTTTTTAAAAGGGAAAAAACCCAGCACTTCCAGAGGCAAAGGTGGGCGGATCCTGACCTCCTCCTGAGGTCAACAGTTTGAGACCAGCCTGGCCAACATGGCAAAACCCTGTCTCCACTAAACATACAAAAATTAGCTGGGTGTGGTGGCATACACCTGTAATACCAGCTATTCAGGAGGCTAAAGCAGGAGAATCGCTTGAACCCAGGAGGCAGAGGTTGCAGAGAGCTGAGATCACACCTCTGTTCTCCGGCCTTGGACACAGAATAAGACTGTCCCAAAAAAAAAAAAAAAAAAAAGGTGAAAAAAAAAAAAGCAAGCTTTTAGAGAGACTAACCTACTCCCAACCCCCTTTAAGATCCAAATTTTGTCACTTCCTCTAAGAAGTGTAGTGCACTAAAGTGTACCGGAGAGAACGTGAAGTGTCTAAAGTGGAACATCTGAAGTGCCTCATTCCCAGGGAGCCCACTGGCTCCTACAAGTAATCTAATGAAAGCTATGCATTCTCTCTGGGCTCCTCATATGAAAAAAGGCGATGTATGAAACAAAGCTTAGAAAGGATTCATTACTGGAGAAATGCACACAGCTACTAGCTTTCTTCTTTTCTTTTTTTCCTCCTTTATAGAGCAAAAAAACAACTTGTCCCCTACTCAAGGCTCATTTAATCCTATAAGCTTCTTTGCTGACCTAAGTATCCAGTGAAAATAAATTAGCAATCAAAACCAAGTCAGAAGTGTATAATAAGCAAACACATGAAACAAGTTAACTTTAAATATTAACCTGCAGCCTAAGGGTTTTTTTAAAAAAAATTAAAACAAACGAAAGAAATGACAGGCAAAGTAGATACTCTCGGAAAATACACATGTACAAATGGCCTGTGCTCTGATCAAATGTAGTTAAGCATTGAACTTACTTGTCTTACATTGCTTAATTGCTTGAGAAATGCATCAGGTTCCCACAAAATCTATTTAAGTATTTTTCATCTTGCTCAGCACAAACTGGAACACGTGTTTAAAATGACAAAACTATTAAAATTATAAGCAGAACTGCACCTTGACTAACATTTAAAACTACACGAGAAAGTTCAAGAAAATTAAGCTAATGCAAATTAGTAGCATAACCTCAATACTAGTTCGTGATTATATTTTTATGGCTTTACTAAGGTTTAACAATAAAATGGGGAGTAGGTAAAAACTGTTCCTCCTCTTTTCAGAGGCCCCTGAAAGAACAAATTGCAGCATCAGCTGGTATGTGCATTCAAGATTAAGCAAGATCAAACAGGGAATCATGACCAATATGCTCCATCTAAACATTACAGGCCTACCTCAGCAGCTATGATCAGAATGGGGGTGGATATGAGGGGAAAGGAGCAAAAGGACAAGGACAACCACAATGAAGATAATAATTATTATTATTTTTTTTTATTTTTTTTGAGACAGTCTTGCTCTGTCACCAGGTTGGAGTGCAGTGGTGCATTCTCGGCTCACTGCTACCTCTGCCTCCTGGGTTCAAGTGATTCTTCTGCCTCAGCCTCCTGAGTAGCTGTGACCACAGGCACATGCCACCATGCCTGGATAATTTTTTTGTATTTTTAGAAGAGACAGGGTTTTACCATATCGACCAGGCTGGTCTCTAACTCCTGGCCTCACGATCCACCTGCCTCAGCCACCCAAAGTGCTGGGATTACAGACATGAGCCACCGCTCAAGGCCAAAGATAATTATTATAAAGGCAGCTAACTTTCTGTGAACTCGACACTGTGTAAGTGCTTGACATATGCTAATTCATTCAATTCTCTCCCTACAGGGCCAGTACTAGTATTAGTCCTACTTTAGAAATAAGAAAACCAACACACAGAGGTAAAGTAACTTTTCTATGTTAACACAGCATGAGGCAGAGCCAGCATGCAGACCATCCAACTTCCTATACTGAACTGTAGCCCATCTGTACTCAAAACACATCAACTAATTAGTCTCTGGCACTCAATAAGCAAAACAGATTTACCCTATGCCAAAAAGTTGGTCAAGGAGCATAAAGAACGAAGCAATACTGCCTAGAACTGCATGCTACTGGGTAGAGTGCAAAACCAGATCACCTAAACCACCGGAAAAAAAACATTGCTCACAAATGTTTTACAGGAAAGATGGTTTCCTTCCACAGGATTAGAGCTGTCAACTAAAGTAACTGAGGTTCTTCCAAACTGTGTGACATAAGGATGAAACTACTGTTTCTTATGGTCATCCACTTTACAGACTTCTGGTCTCTATAAGCTTTCAGAATGACATTTCTATTATGTGTCCAGCCTATGGCATAAACAGCTTTTTTCCCCTTAAGTTTCAAAAGGCACTGGTCCAGCTACTCAAGGGTTTGATTGACAAGCACAAGCCTGTGTTCTCCATTAATGTCAATCATTTCTCCTCCCTCCTTTAGCAGGTGAAAGCTCCAACACTATACCCATAATTATAGGTGTTGCCCCTCTGCCTTTTAACGCAACACAACGTCCTTTTTTGGCCAATAATGGATGTAGCATTCCACAAACTGAGCACCCTGATTTTCTACAAAAGTTGAAGTGATGCTTTCTACTTAGTATCTAATCCATTTCCACTGCTGTCTTCAAGGACACCAGCCACAAGTTTCTGGACCCATTTCCTATAATGTTACTGGGCTGCTTAAGGCCCTAATATCTTGTTACTAAGATGTTGTTAAAATGTTTTTAAACAAATACATTGTTCTATTTCTGCCCACAACAAATCTCACTCCCACAGCTTTGGGAGATTTTGGTCGAGCCTGGGAATACAAACATACTCAAACTAAACTTTCTCTTGAGTACAACGCTTGGAACTTTTAGGTTAAAGGAGTTACTCCTCCCAGCCCACATACAACATAGATTATGGGGATACTATAACCTAGCAGCCAGGGGAGCCACACAGGAAAAAGGGCAATGTTATGTCCAAAATTATGGTCTCAGAGGAAATGGGAGACTATAAGAAGTCAGATAAATAAAACATTACAGGAATATAGACTTTAGAAGACAATGCAATCAAATAAAAATGTTGCAAAAAACTTGCAGGGAGGAGAAAATTGAGGTATATAATACCTAACAGGAAAGGGTTTTTTTTTGTTTCTGTTTTTAAAAAGCAAGCATGAAAGAGTAGACTTGGTTGGAAACAGATATTGAAAAGCAAACTCTCTCATGACTGTAGCCACTGTAGTACTGTCCCTAAGAAAAATTAGACGACTATAACTGCCTCCCACAACAAAACAAATTGCAAAGGACAGAAATGCTAATATAATCAGCTAGAAAATGAAAACCATGGTTCTCCAATGTGAGCTGAAATGGAATAATTTTTTAAAAATTACAAGCATTACAGTACCCAGGTAATCAATCACACGCACAACTGGGCCTGAATCACAGCCCAGCAGAGCAGTGGAAAAGTCCTGAAGATGCACAATGGATAAGAGACTTGTTCCGGCTGGGTGCGGTGGCTCACACCTGTAATCTCAGCACTTTGGGAGACCAGGCGGGCGGATCACCTGAGGTCAGGAGTTCGAGACCAGCCTGACCCAAATGGTGAAACCCTGTCTCTACTAAAAATACAAAATTAGCCGGGCATGGTGGTGGGGACCTATAATCCCAGCTACTTGGGAGGCCGAGACAGGAGAATCACTTGAACCCGGGAGGCGGCGGTTGCAGTGGGCCAAGATCGCCATTGCACTTCAGCGTGGGCAACAAAAGCAAAACTCCGTCTCAAAAAAAAAAAAAAAAAAAAAAAAAAAAAAAAAAAAAAAAGAGAGAGAGAGAAAGACTAGTTCCGCAGCTTTATCCGCCCCTCCCGCTCTCCTCATAGCCAAAATCGCAAGCTCAGAAGTCTGCACAGACAGCATTATGTCAAAGGTCAAAACAAGACTTCAGCAAGCTTCCATTAGGTGACTTTACAAAGTGCTACAAAAGTCTTGTCTATTATTATTCTTTATAACTCGGCAAGCGAAGGAAACACCGGGGAGAGCCGTTTGGGAGAGAAAACTACTTTGACAGACTACACGATAACAAAATAAAAAATTTAAAAACTGATAAAATAAAATTAAAACCGATCACAGTTCATGTCTCTGGCAGCAAACTCCCGTTGGAGCCGAGCAGCGGCAAACGCGTTACGCCTGAACTTTGTGCACATATAATTCTTTCTTCTCTCGCCCGGCCCGGTTCCAAATACATTCACCGGCCCTCTTCACCGAACCTTCATCGGGCCTTCGGGGCGGCCAGAATTTTCCAAATGAGGAAACTCAGGATTGGCCCGGAACCCTGAATTTTGAGGGGAGTGAGACTTGCGCCCTCACAGGCCCAGACGCGTTTTATTTCAACTACATCGGGGAGGGGCGGTGTGAAAACTCCCGGGTGTCGGGCGGGCGCAGGCCCCTCACGGCCGGTCCCACCAGAGCCTCCACCTCCGGATGGGCGGCCAAGCGCGTGGGCACGCGGCAGGGAGGGCCGCTCACCTGGGCGATGCCGGAGCCCATCAGCCCGCCGCCGATGACCGTCACATGCTTGACGATGATCTTCTTGACTGAGGCCGAGGCGGTGGACGAGGAGGATACGGAACGCACGAACTGCCTCGTGACGAAGGCCATGGTGCGGCAGCAGCGGCGACAGCGACAGGACGCGGGAGGGGAAAGCGCGCGCGGCGGGCAGAAGACCGTCAGCCTCTGGGGGCGGGGACCCAAGTGGCCCTGCAGCCCGCGCGCCCCTGGCGTCCCCGTGACGTCACTAGGGGCCGGGCGGGGCCTCGAGGCCCGCTCCGCCCGTTGGCCTGGGTCTCCCGGGAGCGCTGTCTAACGTCCTGGCGCCGCGCGGGTACAAGTGCGCGGGCTCGCAGCTGTCTGCCGCCGTAGCCCCGGGTGAGCACGAGCTTGGGACCTACTGAGCAGCGGGACTTGGCGGCTGGCGTTCTGGTGTGGGGCCGAGAACAAACCCTTCTTCCGAAAAGCTACTAGCCCGTTGTTAAATGAAGTGAGTGGTGTTGACTTTGTAAATGCTATCCTTTGATGCGTGTGCATATTTCGTCTCTGAAGAAATATGTGCTGCTCAAAATGTGCACCCCTGGCTGATGTTACCAAATAACCAACTCGGGATTATTTAAATCCCGTGGACAATGATTGTTTACCCTAAAAGGGAAAGAAATTTAGACTGCAAACACCCAAAACCAATGTCTAGTGACCCATGAGTTCCAGTGCAAAAATCAGGCTCAGGGAGGGTAAAGGGAGAGTTGACCTTTAGTTGCCCATCTTGACATTGGAGGTCTATCAGTGCAACCTTTGTGGAATAACCAATACTATTAGAAAGCATAGGAAAGAAATGTCAACCGATGGAAGACTTGATTGCAACTTGGCCGATCTTCTCACTCAGGTAAATACTTTCTCATTACTGTTACCTTAGTGATATAGGATTTATATTAATTTATTTGCTTTATGTTTAAATATTGTTAACAAAAACCTTAAACAAATTAAGTTTGGCAGAGTTTATTTGAGCAAAGAAACCGTGAATCAGATAGTACCCTAAACCAGTAAAGGTTCAGAGAGCTCCAGCCAGTAACAGTGGGCAAGCTGTGTTTACTGACAGTATTTGCAGCCTGTAATGGGCTAAAAGCTCTGCTGCTGTGATTGGCCAAGACTTGGCTACTTGTAGGAAAAACATACTCTCAAGTTACATTGCAGCTTATTTACAAATTAAGTTTGATTATACTTTGCTAGGTAGGAAGGCAACTTTAGGCCAAATTTATTTTAATAACAGTTTCCTCCTTTGGGTCAGCCTTTCAGTTTTAAAGAGATTGACCAGAACGTCGTTTTGTCTCAGCATGGAAATCACAATATGAAATTAATTGAGTTATTATAGTTCATGTTGTTATTCTAACTGTAATAACACCATTTGGTGTACAAAGGATGGCCGCATAGAGACATTTAAGAGGGGAAACACCACATGAGGGAAACTATTATGGCCACGAGGAGGAGAACAGCAGTAAACTGAGGTACATGCCTTAACAGGAGACTCTACAAGCTGAACTGATAAAAATCAAACAATTCAAAGTTCAGGCAATGAAGATAGTTTAAAGTATTTGACTCCCATTGGTCATAGTCTAATTTAGGGCATTATGGTGATTAAGGACCATAGTTCGCTGAATGATCTGATTCGGCCTTATGACCTTATTTAAAGAGGTATCCATTTTTGTAGTTAGCCTGGTAACACAAGTTATAATAACCTGGAGACCCGCTAAAGAAACATAAAAATTAGAAAAGTCTGGAATAGCATGGCTTGCCATTTCCTACTCAGGATGTCTGCAAAACAACTATTAGCCGCTCCCATAAATGTATCATGTGTTCCTTTCCCCTGAGACATTTCCTTAAAATATTCAGTGGCAGTGTCTAGTGAAACAGCAGTGTCTGCCACCTTTTAAATTTTCTGTGGTAGGAAAAATAAGTGCAACACCCAGTTTTATTCAGCATCATACAAAAGCCACCAGCACGAGCAAAGGAGGATCCAAAGCTGTGTAATGTTCCATGAAGTGTGTTTGTTAAATGAGGAGATCCAAAGCTGTGTAATGTTCCATGAAGTGTGTTTGTTAAATGAGGAGATCCAAAGCTGTGTAATGTTCCATGAGGTGTGTTTGTTGAACACAAATGTTTTCATCCACTAAGAACATTTGAGTAGCTTCTACCCTCTGAACCTCTGGGAGGTCTGACTTGCTACAATTAAAGATTTTCTCCAATTTACAGATTAGTTTCAAATTCCATACAACAGGCACCCTGTTAATGCTAAGAGTAAGCTACAGCAACTCCATTGGAACCTTTCCTCAGTAGAAACTACTTATCTTCATCTATTTTTAAATTGGTGCTAACTTTGGTTATTGACTGCTTTAACCTCTGATTATGGAAGGTATTTGGGAACTTTCAGGGAAAGCTATTCCGATGTAGGAGCAAGCCTGGCCAAATAGCAAGATCTGAACCAGTGAGGAAACAGCAGATTGAGCAGATTATCCACTGACCCAATATGGGCCCCTTATCCACTGACCCAATATGGGCCCTTGGGGGCTTGAAAAGAGGGCCACCTACTGGTGTTTGGGCAGAGGTCAGTTAAATATGTCCACCTATAAGACAAAATCCAGTGGTAAACTTACTCCTCTCGTCCCTGTATAGCATGTTGTAAGGATGCAAACCACATCTAGTAGAAAGATTTTGCTGGATTTAATCCAGTGACATCATATAAGCAATTATTCATACCCACATAGGTAGTCCCCAACGTCTTGAGTATGCAATGCCTGGAAGCATGAGATACCTTTGCGGGCATCACTATGATAGTTTTTTTTTCACTTTTATTTAAAATTGGCAGATAATAATTGTACATATTTATGGAGTACAGTGTTACGTCTCAATGCATGTATATGTTGAACAATGATCAAATCAAAGTAATTATTAAACAATATGTCTATCACTTTAATCATCATTTCTTTTTGAAGATATTCAAAATCATCTCTTCTAGCTATCTTGAAATATACAATACATTATTATTAGCTGTAGTCATTCTATGGTGTAATAGAATACCAGCTTTTATTCTTCCTAACTGTAACTTTATACCCATTGACCAATGCCTTCTGTGCAGATTTTCTATATTTGGTAATAGTTCGGTTATTAACTGGAAAGATCAAGATACTACTTTCAGCAAGTGTAGGAAAGCAAGTAGCAGTGATGTGTAGCATATCAAGGATAACTTTCCTCTCTTTCCTTGGGGTTGCAGGGTGAGTCTCATTAGGAACACAGAAAGGCATTAGTGTTAATGAAATTGTTTCCAGATTTTGGGGCGTTAAATCATAAACCCAACAGTTACTCTGGTTTCTTAGAGACCATGAGACTTTGCCAAAGCCATCCACAGAGTGTCATCCCAAGTTGACAAGGAAATTCAGTTATTTCTGTTGCATACATTTTGAGATAACAACTAGAAATACAATTAATAACTTTATACCAGGACTGTTAGATTTCTGTTAATTTCTTACAACTTCTAAAATACATATTAATAACATAGCTATACATATATAATTCAAAAAAAGTTTAGCATTATTTAAGGTTTTCCTAAAGAAAGGAAGGAATTAGTATTGCAGGAAATAGAGAAAAAAGGGAAAAAAGATAAGGCTTTCCTGATAGCAAAGAACTCTTGATCTGCAATATTACGAAAGCTTTCTACAAATAGGATGCCATCTGCTTCTAGGGAAAAACTTCCCTGATCAGCTTTCTTTTTTTTTTTTTTTCTGCAGACAGGAGTGCGGTGGTATGATCTCAGCCCACTGCAACCAACACCTCCCAGGTTCAAGCATTTCTCCTGCCTCAGCCTCCTGAGTAGCTGAGACTACAGGTGCATGCTACCACACCCAGCTAATTTTCATATATTTAGTAGAGATGGGGTTTTACCTTGTTGGCCAGATGGTCTCGATCTCTTGACCTTGTGATCCACCCATGTCGGCCTTCCAAAGTGCTGGGTTTACAGGTGTGAGCCACCGCACCCAGCCCAATCAGCTTTATTTCAAGTTCTCCAACAGGTGTACAGTTCCAGAAGTCTACAGGAGCTCTTTTGTGTTGAGAAATGCAGATCCAAGATTCAAGGCCTTGAAGTTTGCTGCAGAAAAGAACTTGGTGTGGTCCCTTTCAACCGAGTTCAAATAATGTGACTTCTGTGGTGTTATTTTCAAAAGACCCCATCTCCAGTTTCTATATTATGAAACATTTGTTTGTCATCAGTTGATGGGTCATGAAGGACTTCTTTCACCTGGTAAAAATATGCTTTGGCAGAATGCATTCAAGCCTTGCACTATTGAGTCATGTCAGGGTTGATAAGACTGGAAGATGCATGAGACTTTATTGTTAGGGGTATAAGCCTTCCAGTAACTATTTTATAAGGGGTCAATTTATGTTTTCCAGTGGGAATGATCTTATTGCCCTCAACCAAACTTTGACCAAGGCAACCTAAACAATTCAATTAGCTTTTCCTATGCTGTTGTATTTATAATACCTATTTAACTGTTTGACAACTTGTCCAGTGAAATGAGTACCTCTGTTGCTGGAAATTTCTCCAGCAGTGCTCCATAAGGGAAACACATTTTCCAATAACCTTTTAGCATTGGCCTTCCTGCATTGGAACTCTTCTATATAACCAGAAAACATGCATTTAAAGTAGAAATTGAATGAAAGCCATTTGTAAGTGTTCAGGAACTGTATCATCTGAAGTTTTTATTATCTTACCACAATTATGGATTTGACAAACTAAGCATTAACTGTTTTAGCAATTTTATAACAGTCACTCCACCAATCTTTTTTTCATAATTTGAATCATTTTCTCTCTTCCATAATGAATCATGGAGTGCAGAGCTTTTAATATTGGAAGATTTAAGACTCCAGAAGAACCAAGCAGCCATCCAGGTTCTTCCTGCATCCAGACTTAACACTGGATGTACATTCTCTTAAATACCAGCTTTGTCTCTCCAGTTCAGGTGCTTATAGCACTGTTTATTGAATATGTTTTATCAAATGTAATTTGACTTGGATCAATATTATAGAGTTAATTCAAATTGTATATCTTAATAATTTTAGTGTTAGCTTAATCAGCACGAAATTCTGCCCAGGTAATCTCCTTGTTATTATTTCTTGTTCTACGTGACATTAGGTTAGCAGTTTTATGAAGCAGTCAATTTCTTCATTGGAGTCCTGGGAATTCTTACCCAATCCAATGGTATGATTTTAAAGTTAGCAGAAACCTGTACTTCTCAGAGTTTTTTCCATGGATCTCCTTGAAGACGAACAGTTTAGGCTTATGTTTCTCAGGAAAGTATCAGAGTAAACAATTAAATATCTGTGAATGACAAGTCTTAAAATGGCCATGACTTTAAAGTTCTGGTAAGAGTTCATTACAATAGTGACACAATTGACAAGAAAACTCAGTTACTTCTATTGTAGTCAATATTTTAAGACAATAACTGGAATTATGACTGATAGCTTTATAGCAGGACTATTAGATTTCTATGAATTTTACACAATTTCTGAAATACATATTAATAACACATTCATATAAATATAATTCCAAAAAATTTAATGTTATTCGATAATGCTTCCCATATGATTTAATATATCAGATCAGCTCAATTAGTTTAATATGTCTCTTTCTATAAGGAGAGATATCCTTTTGAGATTTTCTAAAGGCACATATGGAAAATCTCAAAGTTAAGACTTAATTTAGAATTTTATTTTGGAAAGTTTATCAAAAATATTAAAGGTTTAAAACATTTGATCAAAAAAAATCACAGGTCACTGTGAACAATAGTTATTCATTTAATCAAAGTGATAATTTAAAGATTTCAAAGGCAAATACAGAAAGTTGCATAGTTGTAACTTACATCTTTTAATAAAGGGGAATTGGTTTTCATAAGTGATCAAAAACCTGATAAACACAATGTGAAGCACAGGAAATTATCTTGGTAAAATACAGAATCTTTGCTTCCTAGGCCAATCATATAAAAAGTAAAGAAAAACTTTTTATAATTTCCTGTCAAGAGCAGGCCAATAATTCAAGAAAACCTTATTGTTTTAACAGAGAGGACTATATTCTAGTTTTGCACCAGTGTACTTTTGATATTAATGCTCAACTTTTGAAGAAACTCATAAATAATTTTCTTCTAATATTAGCCAGCGTAATCACACATAAAATTTCATTCATAAGATTCATCTTCCAGAAAACTTCTATAACTTCCTCATCTGTTCAATTTTTCTCCTATACATTTCCTCTTCATATTTTGGAACAACTAGTCATTCTACTTGAGGATAAAAGCTACTCTTTTTTTTTCCTTAACAAAAAAATTCTTATACCTTATAACTTTTTCTTACCCAATAAGCACACCTTAACTTCCTTATATACTTGCATATAGAGTTCTTCTCTATTTCTAATAATTCTATATATTAAATAAAATATGTTGATTAGAATTCTTTTTTTGGGGGGGGTGGGGGATGGAGTCTTGCTCTGTTGCCCAGGCTGGAGTACAGTGGCATAAACTTAGCTCACTGCAACTTCCACCTCCCAGGTTCAAATGATTCTCCTGCCTCAGCCTCCCAAGTAGCTGGGACTACAGGCACCCACCACCACATCTGGCTAATTTTTGTATTTTTAGTAGAGATGGGGTTTCACCATATTGGCCAGACTGGTCTTGAACTGCTAACCTCATGATCTGCCCATCTCGACCTTCCAAAGTGCTGTGATTACAGGCATGAGCCACTGTGATGGGCCAATTAGAATTCTTAATCCTTAGTGACCTTAATTGCCTATGAACACTAGGAAGCAAGCAATTGTGAACTGTCACATCACTCATCTGTACCTTGGCAAATCTATGAATCATTACTTGTAGAAAAATGTGCTTTCTTATAGTACAATTTGTCACTGCGCCCCAGAACATGTTTGTAACAATTACAAATATCTTTGGTCTGTCAGTAATAAGAAACTGTAGAGGAGACAAAATTTTATCTCTACCCTCTTAGGTTTTTTTTTTTTTTTTTTCATGGCTCAGCCTGAGAATTAAATTGTTTGTATAGATTTCCTTCAACTTCAGTTTTCCATCTTAGGGATAAGAATATTAAAACCTTCTAGTATAGGAAGGACACTTTTATATGGGAAGTTTTTTTACATCTATTTAACTCACTTATTTTTAACAATTATGCTTAGATAGCTTATAAAGATGAGACAGTAAACAGCTAGTCATCATCTAAGTGATTTCTCTTGCTGACATATTTTGTAATCCAGAGCTAACATAAGTTTATTTTACCAGTGAACCTAAGTAGGAAAAGTTATGTGTCTGTATTATATTTAATGTTTAAAACTCTGAATACATAACTGTTTTAATGAAATCAACAATATTCTTATTTACCAAGATCACCCAAGTAACGTGAACTTCAATGGATTTGAGCTCTTAATTTTCTGAGTGAATACTTTATTTATATTAGGACTTATTTTTTAAAAAGCCAAAGAAATAAAGCTTTCAGAAAGCACTGCGTTTGAGCACCTTGTTAGACTTAGGAGATCACTATGGGCTGAAGAGAAAGTGTTAGGTTCAAATAATTAAAATCCATTAAATACTAGACTGTAGCAAATGCAAAAACCTATAGTATATAAATGAAAAAGGAAGATTACACAGATAAACTTCGTAACTTGAAGCATGAGTCAATTTGTGAAGAAAAGACAATTTGCTTCAGAGAAAGCAACAAATTCAAAGGCAGAAGCATGAGAAATTAATGCAACAGGCAAAGCACGCGAGGAATTAGGTGTGGTTAGACATGAAGCTAGGATGGTAGGTTGGGAGGATGATTAGATGGGTTTTAACTTTTAGTTCTCATTTATAACTTGTATCGAATCCAAGGCCAAAGACAGTCTAATTACAGTGTTGTCATATATATATATATATACACACACACACATATGTGTATATATATATATATATATATTTTTTTTAAAGACAGAGTTTCGCTCTTGTTACCAGGCTGGAGTGCAATGGTGTAATCTCGGCTCACTGCAACCTCCGCCTCCTGAGTTTAAGCAATTCTCCTGCCTCAGCCTCCCGAGTAGCTGGTACTACAGGCATGCGCCACCACACGCCTAGCTAATTTTTGTATTTTTAGTAGAGATGGGGTTTCACCATGTTGACCAGGATGTCTCAGTCTCTTGACCTTGTGATCCACCCACCTCAGCCTCCCAAAGTGCTGGGATTATAGGCGTGAGCCGCGCGTCTGGCCCCATATATGTTTTTAAATGAAATTTGTGTGTAATGGGCAGCAGTGATGCCTAGGTATGGCACATTTTCAGATCTGTAATTCTTTTCCTCAGAAAGAAAGAATAGCTACTTGTCTTAGTCTATTTGAGATGCTAAACAAAGTACCACTAGTTTGGTGGATTATAAACAATAGAAATTTATTTCTCACAGTTCTGGAGTCTTGGAAGCCCAAGATCAAGGCACCAACAGATTCATCCTTCTTCCTGGTTAATAGATTACTTCTTCTCATTGTAATCACATATGGTAGAAGGGGCAAGTGAGCTAGCTCTCTGGGGTCTCTTTTATAAGGTCACTGATGCCATTCATGAGAGCCTGCCCTCATGACCTAATTACCTCTCATGCTTTTTCTTTAGCAAGGTTCAAGCTAAGTCTTTTCCTAGGAAAGGGGGAAAGGATATTCTCAGAACCAGGTGGCATCTCTTTGTTGAAATGCTAAATCTGAAAAATATCTCAAAGACCACTTCTTTAGGTCTCACAGTGGTGATGTTATCTGTAGGAGTAGTTGGGGAAGTTACAAATCTTATGATTGCTCATGTGACTTTGGAGCAGAAAGCAATGTATAAAAGAGCAAGCTAAGCAGTGATAGGTTATTGTTTAACCATGCTTTTTCTTTAGCAAAGTTCAAGCCCCAACCATAATTCTAATGTTGTATTATGAACACAGTGTCAGTCTCTAGCAAGGAAGGGGGTCAGTTTTCCTTGCTTTAAAGTTTAACTATAAACTAAATTCCTTTCATATTATCTTGGCCTCCATGCCAGAGTAAAACACAGAAGGAAAGAAGAAAAGGAAAGAAAGAAAGAGAGAGAGAGAGAGAGAGAGAGAGAGAGAGAGAGAGAGAGAGAGAAAGAAGAAAGAAAGAAAGAAAGAAAGAAAGAAAGAAAGAAAGAAAGAAAG
>NW_022437027.1:4581867-4597975 GCF_009761245.1 Sapajus apella
AAGAAAGAAAGAAAGAAAGAAAGAAAGAAAGAAAGAAAGAAAGAAAGGAAGGAAGGAAGGAAGGAAGGAAGGAAGGAAGGAAGGAAGGAAGGAAGGAAGGAAGGAAGGAAAGAAAGAAAGAAAGAGAAAGAGAAGGAAAAGAGAGGAAGGAAGGAAGGAAGGGGAAGGGAAGGAGGAAGGAAGGACGGAGAGGGAGGGAGGGAGGGAGGGAGGGAAGGAGGGAATAGAGAGGAGGGGAGGAGATGAGGAAAAGAAAAAGAAAAGAATAGCCTTTGAAGTTAAAAGCAAGACAGAGTCTGTCATCTTAGATTTCTCTCATTACTTATAATTCTGCAATGTTCAACATTATACTCAGGTGCATTTAGGCAAAATTCTTCATCTTAAAGATTTTAACAGTGTTGGCATATTCTTTTTTTTTTTTTTTTTTCTTAGACGCCGTGTCGCCCTTTTTACCCAGGCTGGAGTGCAATGGCGCGATCTCGGCTCACCGCAACCTCTGCCTCCTGGGTTCAGGCAATTCTCCTGCCTCAGCCTCCTGAGTAGCTGGGATTACAGGCACGCGCCACCATGCCCAGCTGATTTTTTGTAGTTTTAGTAGAGACAGGGTTTCACCATGTTGACCAGGATGGTCTCGATCTCTTGACCTCGTGATCCACCCGCCTCGGCCTCCCAAAGTGCTGGGATTACAGGCGTGAGCCACCGCGCCCGGCCAGTGTTGGCATATTCTAACCATTCAACATACTTCTTGAATGAATAAGTGAATAGCTTTAAATTTATGTATATTTAAAAACAATACTATTTAATGTGGTAACTCCCACCACAGGCTTGAGTTGTGGTCCCTGAGGAGTTGCTGTTTCCAACTTGCCTTTGTGTACCTGGTCAGACATTTCCTGAAAGGAGCAAGAATTTATTTTTTTTCATACAGTTATGTTTCTTATTAATAGGGCAGAAAGAATGTACAGCGTATACAGATAAGACCCAGCCTTTACCCCCTGCTTTCCCTTCCAACATTACCAGCTACTCTCTTTCTAGTCCTTCTTGCTCACTCTGCTTCAGCTGAGTGTCAGACCTTGCAGACACACTCTTGCTATGAGGGCTTTGGGCTTGCTGTTCCCTCCGACTGTGATGTTCCTTCCCTAGATATCTACTGGGCTCATGCCTCAGTTCCTTGGCTGTTCACTCAAAAATCATCTTCCCAGTGAGGCCTTCTCTGGTCTTGCCACCTAAAATTGTAACCTCTCCCTGACATTTTATATCGCCTTCCTGGTTTTAGTACTTAACACTTATCACTAACATGCTACACGTTTTGTTCTTCTTATTCATTTGGCTTCCCCCCACCACCGACTTTCAGGAATTAAGCCTTTTTTTTTTTTTTTCTTTTGAGATAGAGTCTCACTCTGTCGCCCAGGATGGAGTGCAGTGGTGCGATCTCTGCTCACCGTAACCTCCATCTCATGGGGTTCAAGCAATTCTCTTGCCTCCGCCTCTTGAGTAGCTAGGATTGCAGGTGCCTGCTGCCATGCCAAGCTAATTTTTTGTATTTTTAGTAGAGACGGGGTTTCACCATGCTGGCCAGGCTGGTCTCGAACTCCTGACATCAGGTGATCCACCTGCTCTGGCCTCCCAAAGTACTGGAATTACAGGCATGAGCCACTGCACCTAGCCAGGAATTAAGCTTCTTACGTCACAGATTTTTCTTTTGTTCACTGCTGTGCCCCATCATCCAGAATGGCTCTCATAATCACTCCGTGCACGGGTGAAGGTGGGTTTCCACTGCCCATAGTGTTGAGCATGTGGATTTTTTTTCCTTTTTTCCTTCTCTTTCCATTTCTCTTCTCTTTTGCTATCACATATATCACTGCAATGAATAACTTATCCCAAACTATTTTTCATCTGATTATCTCCCATAGTTAGTATCTTAGAGTAGAATTTATTTGGCTAAATGACATAAATGTCTAATTTTTTAAATTTTGGGATGATTTTGAGTTACAGAAAAATTGCAAAAATTGTCCATAGTTCTCATATTTCCTTCACCCAACCTCTACTAATTTTGACATCTTACATAACCATGGTTCATTTGTCAATACTAAGAAATTAACTTTGGTATAATACTATTAACTAAACTACAGACTTTATTTGAATTCACCAGTTTTTCCACTGAAATCAGTATTCTATTCCAGGATTCAATCTAGGATACCACTCTGCATTTAGGAATAATTAAAATCTTGGTTTTTAATTCTTAAATTTTAATAATTAAGATTAAAATTCTTAAATTTTAATAATTAAAATTTAATAATTCTTAAATTTTCTCCAGATAATGTGGTTCCAGTCTGTATTGCCAACAGAAATGTATGAATGCTTCTCCTTTATCAATACTTAGTATTTCCCTTTTTCAAAAATATCTGTAGAATTCAATGGTTAAAAATAATATCTCACTGTAGTAGTTCCATTATGATGAGTTTGAAAAATGTTTTATATTATTGGCTATTTGTAGTGTTAAAAAATTGTGGCCAGGCATGGTGGCTGATGCCTATAATCCCAGCACTTTGGCGGGTGGATCACTTGAGGCCAGAAGTTTGAGACCAGCCTGGCCAACAGGGCGAAACCCCACCTCTACTAAAAATACAAAAATTAGCTGAGGATGGTGGCACATGCCTGTAATCCCGGCAACTCGGGAGGCTGAGGCATGAGAATCACTTGAACCTGGTAGTTGCAGTGAACCGAGTACGAGCCACTGCACTCCAGCCTGGGTGACAGAGTCAGACTGTCTCAAAAACATTTAAAAAGCACTAAAGAAAAAAATTTGTATTTCAAAAGTTAACTCAAGATGGATTAAAGACTTAAATGTAAAACCCCAATCTATAAAACCCTAGAAGAAAACCTAGACAACACCATTCAGGATCTAGGCATGGGCAAAGATTTCATGATGAAGATTCCAAAAGCAATTGCAACAAAAGCAAAAATTGATAAATGGGATCTAATTAAACTAATGAGCTTCTGCACAGCAGAAGAAACTATCATCAACACAGTAAACAGTCTACAGAATGGGAGAAAAATTTTGCAAACTGTACATCCAACAAAGGTCTAATATCAAAAGTCTATAAGGAACTTAAACAAATTTACAAGAAAAAACAACCCCATTAAAAAGTGGGCAAAGGATATGAAGAGATACTTCTCAAAAGAAGGCATACATGTGGCCAACAAGAATATGAAAAAAAAAATCTCAATATCACTGATCTTTTGAGAAATGCAAATCCAAACCACAGTGAGAAACCATTTCACACCAGTCAAATTGGCTATCATGAAAATAAAAAAATAACAGGTGCTGGTGAGGTTGTGGAGAAAAAAGGAATGCTTATCCATTGTTGATGGGAGTGTAAATTAGTTGAACGATTGTGGAAGATAGAGTGGCGATTCCTCAAAGACCTAAATACAGAAATCCCTTTGGAGCCAGCGATCTATTACTGGGTATCTTCCCAAAGAAATATAAATCATTCTATTGTAAAGACACATGCAAACATATGTTCATTGCAGTACTATTCACAATAGCAAAAACATGGAATCATTCTAAATATTCATCAATGATAGACTGGGTAAAGAAAATGTGGTACATATACATCATGGAATACTATGCAGCCATAGGAAAGAATGAGATCATATCCTTCACGGGGATGTGAATAGAGCTAGAGGCCATTATCCTTAGCAAACATACAGGAACAGAAAATCAAATACCTCATGCTCTCAATTATAAGTAAGAGCAAAATGATGGGAACACATGAACGCATAGAGGGAACAACACCCACTGGGGCCTATTGCAGGATAGAGGGTGGGAGGAGGGAGAGGATCAGGCAAAATCACTCATGGGTACTAAGTTTAATACCTGGGTAATGAAATAATCTGTACAACAAACCCCTACTGAAGTGGCTACATTGTCTGGGGTATATACCCTGGGGTAGGTGGTCACACACCTGGAAAATGTTACACATGGACACACACGAGGAGTTTAGGAGTAGAGGTTTAACAGGCAGAAGAGAAAAGAGAAACAGCTTTCTCTATAGAGAGAGTGGGGTCCCAAGTGGAAAGGACCTGAAGAGAGCACCGAATTTTATAGTCAGGTTTGAATTGGCGGTGTCCGGTTTACATAGTGTTCACAGATTAGTTCCATTAGGTGTGATATTTACATAGCAGAGGATATTTACATAGCAGATTTTGCATAATCTTATTATGCAAATGGACTTTTCAATTGATCTGAGCCATCTTGTCTGCTTCTTACTGTACATGTGGCTGGCAGAAAAGGGAAGATGAAGCCCCCATCTTAAACATGTCTAACCCCTAGTTCCTACCAGCATTCACCTGTGCAGACTCCCAGTTTGCTTGTCTCTGTCTGCAGCTGGACTTTACAGGCTGCTCTTTGTTAGACAATGATTTGGGGCTGCTTTTCATTAAAGAGAAAAGCCTTACTGAGGACTTTCCTACCCTCACTATCTGCCTAGGTGATTTCTTAACTCCTGTATCACCATGACACAAGTTATTCCATGTAACAAATCTGCACACGTACGATCCTGAACTTAAAAGTTTAACAAAAAATTTTGTATCTTTTGCCTATTTTTAAAATTAGGATCTTCTACTACTGAATTATAGCACAGTTTAGTAGTAGAAATACTATGCTATAGTATATGAAAATTCTAAAGATACTATATATTATACTATATATGGATTTATAAGCACTGACTTATAAGCGCTTTATATATTATGGATGTAGACTTTTTGCCAAGACTGATACAAATTATTTTTTCATGATTCACCAGCTGTTTTTTGGAATAGAAGAGTTTTCTATTGTGATGTCATTAAGTATAGTGTTTTAGTTTTCTGATTCTATTACTTTATTTAAGAGTTGGGGTTTTCCTTTGTTTTTTAAACAGCCTTATTGAAGAACATCAACAGATAAAAATTGTACATATTTAAGGTATACAACTTGATGCTTTGATATATGTATGCATTGTGAAATGGCCTCCACAATCAAGCCAATTAACATATCTATCACCTCACAAAGTTACCGTTTTCTTTTATTACTATCATTTTTTTGTGGTAAAAGCATTTAAGATCTTCTTCAAAAATTTCAAGTAAAGAATATTGTTAACCATAGCCACCAGGCTGTACATTAGATCTGTAGAACATATTCATCCTGCATGATGAAACTGTTTATTCTTTGACCAACATTACCGTTTCCCCCTCCCGGCTGCCCCTGGCAACCACCATTCTTTATTATTCTATGAGTTCGACTATTTTAGATTTCACAAATCAGTGAGATCAAGCAGTATTTGTCTTTCTATGTCTGCTTTATTTCATTTAGCATATCCTCCAGGTTCATCCTTGTTGATGCAAATGGCAAAATTTCTTTTCTGAGGCTGAATAATATTCCATTTTGTGTGTGTGTGTGTGTGTGTGTGTGTGTGTGTGTACATATCATATTTTCTTTTATTCATTCATCCATCGGTGGATACTTACAATGTTTTCATATCTTGGCTATTGTGAATAATGCTGCAGTGAAAACAGAAGTACAGATAAATCTTCAAGGTCTTAATCCTGATTTCCATTTCTGTGGGTATATCCCAGAAGAGAGATTGCTAGATCAGATGGTAGTTCTATTTTTTAGTTTTTTGAGGAGTCGGTATACTGTTTTTGAAAATGGCTGTACCAATATACATTCTCATGAACACTGTACAAGAGTTCCCTTTCTCCTACATCTTTGTCAACATTTTTAACCTCTTGTCTTTTTGATAATAGTCATCGTAATAGGTATGAGGTAATGCTTCAGTGTTTTTGATCTGCATTTCCCTAATGATTAGTGATGATGAGCACCTTTACATATACTTGTTGGCCATTTGTATGTCTTCTTTTTAGAAATGCCTATTTAGGTACTTTGTCCGTTTTATAATTGGATTATTTGTTTCTGCTATTGACTTGTGTGAGTTCCTTATATATTTTGGATATTAATCCCTTATAAGATATAGTTTGCAAATATTTTCTCCCATTCCATAGGTTGCTTTTTCACTTTGGAATTTTTTTCTTTACTGTGTAGCAGCTTTTTAATTTGATGTGATTCCACTTGTCTATTTTTGCTTTTGTTGCCTGTGCTCTTGGTTTCTTATTCAAACGTATAGCCAAGACAAATGTCAAAAAGCTTTTTCTCTGTGCTTTCTTTTAGTAGTTTTACAGCTCTGAGTCCTATGTTTAAGTTATTAATCCATTTTGAGTTTATTTATTTATTTATTTTTATTGTACTTTAAGTTCTGGGGTACATGTGCTGATCTTGCAAGATTGTTGCATAGGTACACACATGGCATGGTGGTTTGCTGTCTCCATCCCCCCATCACCTAAATCAAGCATTTCTCCCAGTGTTATCACTCCTCAACCTCCCTGCCCCCTGCTGTCTCTCCCCTAACCCCCCACCCCCCAACAGACCCCAGTGTATGATGTACCCCTCCCTGTGTCCATGTGTTCTCATTGTTCATTGCCCACCTATGAGTAAGAACATGCAGTGTTTGGTTTTCTGAGCTTGTTTTTGTATATGGTATAAGATAAGGGTCTAATTTTATTCTTTTGCCTGTGAATATCCAGTTTTCTCAACGTTAGTTATTGAAGAGATTATCCTTTCACCATTGTGTGCTCTTGGCACTCTTGTGAAGATTAATTGACTGTAAATGCCTGGAGTTATTTCTGGGCTCTCTATTCTGTTCCATTAATCTATATGTCTGTTTTTATGCCAGTACCATCTCATTTAAATTATTGTAGCTTTGAAATATCTTTTGAAATCAGGAAGTGTGATGTCTCCAGCTTTATTGTTCTTTGTCAAGATTGCTTTCACTGTGGGCAACATGGCAAAACTGCATCTCTGCATACACACACAAAAAAAGACAAAAATTAGACAGTTGTGGTAATGTGCATCTGTAGTCTCAGCTATTCAGGGGGGTGTGGCAGAAGGATCACTTGAGCCTCAAGGGTCAAGGCTGGAGTGAGCCATGATTGCACCACTGCACTCCAATCTGTTGACAGAGCAAGACCCTGTCTTAAAAAAAAAAAAAAAAAAAAGCCCAAACAAACAAGATTGTTTGGCTATTTAAGCTTCATATGAATTTTAAAATTATTTTCTCAATATGTGTGTAGGGAGTGCCATTTGAAATTTGTTACGGATTGCCTTGAATCTGTGGCTCATTTTGGGTAGTATAGACAGTTTCATTATATTCCTCTAATTCACAAACATGGGATGTCCTTCCATATATCTAATCATCTTTAATTTCCTTCATCAGTATTTTATAATTTTGCATGTACAAGTCTTTCTCCTCTTTAAGTTTATTCCTATGTATTTTATTATTTTTGTTGCTATCATAAAGGGGAGTGTTTGCTTATTTCCTTTTTGGATAATTTATTGTTAGTGTATAAAAACACTGCTGAATTTTGTATGTTGATTTTGTACCCTGCAGCTTTATTGAATTTGTTAATTAGTTCTAGCAGATATTTATTGGGTCTTTAGAGTTTTCTACATGTGTAAATAATTTTTTTTTTTTTTTTTTGAGACAGGTCTCTTCTGTCACCCAGGCTGGAGTGCAGTGGCACAATCTCCGCTCACTGCAACCTCTGCCTCCTGGTTTCAAGCAATTATCTTGCCTCAGCCTCCCTAGTGGCTGGGATTACAGGCACCCGCCACCATGCCTGGCTAGTTTTTGTATTTTTAGTAGAGACAGGTTTCAGCATGTTGGCCAGGCTGGTTTCGAACTCCTGACCTCAAGTGATCCACCCTCCTTGGCCTCCCAAAGTGCTGGAATTACAGGCATGAGTCACTGTGCCTGGCCATGTGTAAATAATCTTGTCATTTGCAGAGATAATTTTACTCCTTTTTCTTCAACTTGGATGCCTTTTCTTTCTTTCTTCTGTCTAGTTGTTTTGGTTAGGCTTTCCAGTATTATGTTGATAATAGTGGTAAGAGTGGGCATCCCTTCCTTGTATCAGATCTTAAAGGAAAAGCTGTCAGTTTTTCTCCATTGACTATTATAAAAGTTAGCTGTTACCTTTACATATATGGCTTTTACTGTGTTGAGGTATGTTCTTTCTATACCTGTATTGTTGAAAGTTTTTTGTTTTTTTTTAATCATGAAAGGATGTCAAATTGTGTCAAATGCTTTTTCTGTTATCTATTAAGACGATCATGTGGTTTTTACCTGCCATTCTGTTAATGTACTATATATGGCATTAATTGATTTGCATATGCTGAACCATTCTTTCATTCCAGAGATAAATCCCACCTGTTCATGGTGTTTGATCTTTTTAATATGCTGTTGAATTTGGTTTGCTGGTATTACATTGAGGATTTTCATGGCTATGTTCATCAGTGGTATTGGCCTATGGTTTTCTTTTCTTGTGGTATTTTTGTCTGGCTTTCATATTAGGGTGATGCTGAGCTCTAAAGTGAGTATGAAAGTGTTCCCTATTCTTCTGTTTTTTAAAGAGTCTAAGAGGGATTGGTATTAGTTCTTCTTGTAATGTTTATTAGAAAAAGCCATGGTCCTGGGCTTTTCTTTGTTAGGAGGTATTCGATTACTGATTCAATGTTATTTTCTTTCAGATTTTTATTTCTTCTTGATTTAGTTTGGGTAGGTTGTATGCTTACTAGGGATTTTCTATTTCTTCTAGATTATCCAATTTGTTGGTATATAATTGTTTGTAAATTGTCCCTTATAACCTTTTAATTTCTGAGTCATCCATTGTAATGTCGTCTTCCTTATTTGTGTTTTTTTCTTAGTTTAGCAGAGGATTTGTTGATTTTATCTTTCCAAAAAATCAACTCGTGGTTTTTAAAATTTTTTTCTATTGTGTTTCTATTTGCTATTTATTTCTTCTCTAATCTTTACTATTTCCTTTTCTCTGCCAACTTTGAGCTTAGTTTGGTTTGTTCCCCCTAGTCTTTTAAGGTATACATTCAGTCTGTTTTATTTGAGATCTTTCTCCTTTAATGTATCCATTTATCACTATAAATCTGTCTTGTAACATAGCTTTTACTGCATCCCATACATAATAGTATGTTGTATTTAGATTTTTATTTGTCCCAAGATATTTCTTGAATTTCCCTTTGATTTCTTCTTTGACACAAGCTTTATTAGAGTGTTGTTTTCCCATATTTGTAATTTTTTTCATTTTCTTACTGTTCTTGATTTCTAGTTTCATTCCATTGTGGTTAGAAAAGATATTTGGTATGATTTCCGTATTTTTTACATTTGTTAATACTTGTTTTGTTACTTAATATATGATCTATCCTGGAGAATGTTTTGTGTGCACTTGAGAAGAATGTATATTCTTCTGTTGGATGAAAAGTTATATATTTGTCTTTTAGGTCCATGTTGTCCATAGTGTTGTTCAAGCTGTTTGCTTTTTTTTTTTTAATTGATTTTCTGCCCAGATGTCCTATCCATTATTGAAAGCAGGGTGTCGAAGTCTCCTGCTGTTATTGTATTACTGCATTTCTCTCTTTAGATAGATCAATATTTGCTTATCTATGTACTCTGATGTTGGGTGTGTATGTATTTATAATTGAGTCTTCTTGTTCAGTTGGCCCTTTTATCATTATATAATGATCATTTTGTCTCTAGTTGCAGTTTTTTACCTATAGTCTATTTTGTCTGGCATCAGTATAGCCATCCTTGCTCTCTTTTGGTTAAAATATGCATGGAATATCTTTTTCTATTGCTTTACTTTCAGCCTATGTGTGTCTTTAAATCTGAAGTGAGTCTCTTATAGACAACATACAGTTGGATCTTGTTTTTAAATCCATTCAGTTATTCTATGTCTTTTGATTGCGGAGGTTAGTCTATTTGCATTTAAAGTAATTATCAATAGGTAAAGGTTTACTTATTGCCAGTTTGGTAATTGTTTCTGGTCTGTTTTGTTGCTCTGTATTCATTTCTCCTCTCTTTCTGTCTTCCCTTGTGATTTGATTATGTCTTGGGCTTGCATAAAGCATCTTATAGTTAAAACTATCTATTTCAAGCTGATTCTAACTTCAATCTCATACAAAAATGCTATTCCCTCCAACCTTTGTGTTCTTGAAGTCAATGTTTAATTCTCTTTATAGTGTGTATCCATTAACAATTTTTCATGGTTATAATTATTCTTAATATTTTTGTCTTTTAGCTTTTATATTAGGGTAAAAAGTAATTTATATACTACTATAATGTTACATTATTCTATATTTGATTGTATATTTACTTTTACCAGTGAGATTTATACTTTCATGTTGCCATTTAACATATTTTCATTTCAATTTGAAGAATTTCCTTAAGCATTTCTTATAAGGTAGGTCTAGCAGTAACAGATTCCCTCAGTTTCATTTGTCTGGGAATGACATTCTCTTTCCTTTATCTTTGAAGGCTATTTTTGCCAAATACAATATTCTTGTTTGGTAGTTTTTTTCTTTTAGAATTTTGAATACATCATCCTATTCTATCCTTGGCTGCAAAAAGATTCTGCTGAGCAATCCACTGAGAGTCTTATGGATAATTAGCCTTATCCCTTAACAAAAACTGATGATTTGATCCTTATACAAAGGGAAGAACTGATAAGAATATGAGATATCTTAGGCAGGCATGGTAGCATGTGCCTGTTGTCCTAGCTGCTTAGGAGACTGAGGTGGGAGGATCACTTGAGCCTAACAGTGACCTGTGATCATGCCACTGCACCCTAGCCTGGGCAACAGAGCGAGACCCTGTCTCAAAAAAAAAATAAAAGTATATAAAAGAATATAATTTCAATCATTATAATAGCTTAATAAAAGTAACCACTTAGCTAATAAAACCAAATTATTTTTTAATGAACAAATACCCTACTTAAATGAATTTGATTTCTAAAAACAATGCAGCAAAACTGAAGTAGATTTGAGGGAGCCACATTATTCAGTGTTCTCCTTTTTTTGCTACTGTTATTTTACTAAAACTCATACTCTGGTGGCATAGCCACAGTCACTGAAGCAGCAGATGGAAAACAGCGACAGTTTTGCCTGTATTATCACCTCTCTAGCCTACAGGGTCAAACAATCACCTTCCATCAAACTCACTTAATTCTTCATTTGTCTAACATATTTACTGATGCCTGCTCTGTGTAAGGCATCCACTCTGGTATGGTATCAGATAGATAGAGTCAGTCCCTGACATCCTCGTGGGGTGGCGATGACAGAGATGATAGAAACAGAGGGTTTAAATAAACAAGGTAGCTGCAGTTAGGGATGAAGGCTCTGGAGGAAATAAACTGGGCTATAAGATTAGGGAGTTCCCAGGAAAGGCCGCTTTAGATGCCTGAGGAGATGCTGTCTGAGCGGTGACTTCAGGAGGAAGAGTAGACTGTGGAAAAATCTGATAGTGTGTCCCTCCATAGGCAAAATAAATAGGGTTCAGGTATGAAAAAGCTCTTTTTCCTAAGCTGGGAAGTGTAAGTGGGACCAGCACTCAATACTTGGCCACAGTAGGCTCACATGGGCCCATCTCCTCTCAATTATGCTGGGTTTCTACATGGAATATAAGACACCTGGGCTGTGATGTAGTTCTCTAAGGAACTTCAGTCCAAGGGGAAATTTTGAAAGAATTACCCTTGTTTCTAAGGACTGTGCTTACATTCTATTGTGGACATATGTCTTTGGAGGCCTATTCTCTTTTTTTCGTCAACTTGACATCTGATAAAACAAAATTTTGTGTAGCAATTAAAACAAGAAAACAGACATGACACTTTCTCAGTTAAAATAGTTTAATAAAAGCATCAAAACTGTTCTAAAGATGAGAACCAAAAATGAGATATCAGGCAGACTTATAAAACAAAGTACAGTTATTTTTTCATTTCACATAAACTATGATGTGCAAAATTGTAAATGCCAATATGTCTGAGAAAAGCATTAACAATCCTTTTAGCAATTTACATATGAAGATGTTTTTTAAAGTGTCACAGCTTAAGGCATTATATTTTAAAGTTTAATAAACATCTAATTTCAACATCTCACAAAGAACAGACTTCTTAAGTAAACTCTAAACTCTTTGGTTAGGAATATGAAAATGCATGTATAATTTAAGGAGTAATACATTTGTTAATGCTTAGTTATTAGTGCAATTCAAAAACATATGAATTCCATATCAAGAACAAACTGTCCTGCTTAAGGTACAGTGTAATCCACGCTGTATCATCTCATCTAAAAGTCTATACAGCAGCTACCCATCCACTCAGTTCCTTGCAGTTAGTCTATTAGCTTTTCTTTTGCAAAAGGCAAAATTCCCAAGACACCTAAAGATTAGTCTGTATTTCATTTATCTATGTTGAAGGTGTTTAATAATATTTCTAAAAGGACAAGAGCAGTATGGTAGATAATGTAAACAATGTAGAGTCAAAAATCATCAATACTTTTATTGATAATCATTTTAAAATAATATTTTTTTCTTCTTCCTCTGATGTTTTGATTAAGCTGATATTATTTTCATTTTTTGAGCTTGCAAAAATCTGCCTAGGAATGTGCCAAATGAAAGGAAAAATCTAGCCTCATGTTCACAATTGCCCTGGAATGCCATTCACAGACTAAGATCTAACTACACACAGTGTGGCTAACGGCAGATGAAGTAAGAGGTTAGGGAGATCTGGTGTCTCCATTTATCTGGAAAATGGAGAAAAGAGGGTGATCAGTCACAGGAGTCTGGTCAAATAGAAGCGTTTAAGTTCAGGGTTTCATCTTACGTTTAATTCTTAAAGTAACAACCACTGTGGATCTTTTCTCAGTCTCTTCTCTATCAATCAGTAGGAACAGCAGTAGCTGCTTCTCTCCTTTAGGAAAGTGAATGAGAGGCCCCTGGATGTGGCCTAGTCTCCAGGTGCTGGGAGCTTACATTTGTTATACAAAAACAGCTAAGGCATCATTCCAAGTTTGTTTAAAATGGTTGTTTTAAATGATAAACACAAAAGTCCAGTTATTTTTTAAAAACTGGGTTTAGTGGACATTAACAAATAACATGCACTGACTTTTTATCACCTTTAAGCAAAAACTAAAATCTTGAACAAAAAGATAATAACAAAAATACAACCTGTAATAATTCAAATAAGGTAGGATTTTTATCTTAAGTACACTTCTTAAAAGTCATTCACAAGATGACTGGGCATCCACCGAGACCAAGGCACTGTAAGGGAGTCAAACAGCACATCTTCACCTCAAGGAGCTCAGCATGGGATGAAGATGGACATATACAACTCCAGCATGAGGCCAAGGGGGTAGTCTGCTATGGGATCAAGTGGTGGCAGAGTTGAGAAGTGGTTCTGAAAGCATTCTTTCGTCACAGAGACCAGTAGGTTTGAAATGCAGTCATATAACTTTTTAACTTTTTGCCTTACCTTCTCTAAGCCTCTGTGTCATCAGCTACAGAATGCCACCCTCTTAGCAGAATTTCTGTAAGAATTACAGAAACATACAAGTAAAGCATTAAGTGGAGAGCCAGCATAAGGAAAGGTTCAGGAATATGGTTGCTCATATTACTGCTATGCTCACTTCTGTACATGGAGCACTGTGGGAGAATAAAAGAAAGGGGTGGTCATTCTTTGGAGCATGTTCTCGTCGGGGGAAATCCTGGCATCCTGAGCAGGACAATTCTTCACTGTGTAGGGCTACCTTGACATTTAGCATCAGGTCCCATGGCAGCAGAAGGCCAGTAGCACCCCCTTCATTACGATAACCAAGAAACACACCCACACATTTCCAAACACCCTTTGAAGAGGTTACCACCTCTGCTGAAAACTGCTCTTCCAGAGGGGCCTTCTACATTTAGAAACAATTTAAGTTTTCTTAAGAAAAACAATAAGAATGTCTTCATGTCTTTGAGAGTATATTCAAGGATCAGATACATTGGGCCTGGTGGCAGGGAGGCTAGGACAGGAATGTTCAGTATAGTTTGGAAAGTAGAATCCTTTCCTGATGAGTCCCAGTATCAAAATCCCCAAGCTCACCATTCAGGCCTTAAGTCAAAAGGTAGAGCTGCATCTTTGCAAATAACTCAGCAGAAAGGAATTCTGCCATCAAGCCACTTATTTAGCAAGGCTCACTTCCTGTAGTTGAAGTAGAAGGTAGACAGATAAATTTAGACAATAATCCTACAAGGGATTTTTAAAAATCATAATTTCTTTTTTCCTCAATATACACAACAGGGTCCACTTCATCCCATATCTACAAAAAGTAAAAACTAAAATCATAAAAAGATTATAAGAGAACAAGTCCAAAGAAGCTGGCATAGAATCTGTGCTGAGAAAAGTTCTCCCCCAGTATAACCTAAATCCACACTCATCTCTGACAAAGCATTCCAGGCTGAACACCACTTTCATGTTGTCACAGGTCTTTAAGAGCCAGCAGGTAGATCTTCTTCTCCTGAATTTCTTCTCCAGAACTAGACAGCATTTTAGAGACATCAGAAAAGATGTAAGGCATTTCACCATCATTAGTGCTGAGAGGTAGAGAGAAGCCAATTTTTATTACTCTCATTTTACATATGGGATGTCTGAGGCACTGAGAAATGAGAAATTGGCCCATCAGTGGAAGCCACTGCAAATAAAATCCGATCTCCTGTTTCCTAGGTACTTTGATTTCTATCCCCCAAATCACAGACCTGCATTACTAAAATGGCTCAAGTATCCTGCTCATGAATCCTCCAAGATGAAAGCTCCCAGTGTGCTCTACTGTCCTTCCGATCTCTCCAATCTGAGCATAATTTGGATCTACTGAGTTGCTGGATTCACTGTCTCTTGCAGTAGGAAGAATCTGCTTAGAAGGATATGTATTTATATATCTTTTTACCATCTCTTCTTGGAGATGCTCTTCATCTCCTTGAAATGGTTATATTAAATGGATGTGGGGCTAAAGTTAGACCGAATCTTCCAGTCAGGAGGGGCTTCTTAGAATCCTTAGGTAAAGCAAATGCGAAACTCTGCATTAGGCTCACAAACATCAGGAATAATTCCATCTTTGCCAGTTGTTCTCCCATACACACCCGCTTCCCTAAAAATGAGATCAGAAAAAAATTAAGGATTATAATACCATCCCTTCTCCTATTTCAAAAAGTACAAATTTATATGAAATATCTAAATCGAGTATTTTAAATGCAGATAGTTTTTAAATCAAATTGCCATATATACCACATAGCTTCCTACAACATATGCTGATCAGAATTTTTACATTTAAATTATTTAAATTATTGATCCCTTCTTTTATATTAGGTTGCCAAGAAAGAAACATTTTTTAAACAACATGAAATAATAAAATACTATTTTAGTTCTACTTATTTTAAAAATTATGCAATTTTAAAGAAGTATAACTGACCTATCCCAAAAGGAATAAAGGTTTCTTTTTTAATTAGTTGTCCTTGGTCATCCAGAAATCGATTAGGGTAGAAATCCTCTGGTTTCTCCCAAATGGCTGGGTCTCTGTGTACTGACCACAGGTTGGGTAAGATTAATGTGCCTTTAGGAATGGTATACCCTTGGAGCACTAAAACAAAAGAAAACATATGGGTGTTATTCAGTAAGCTTTTACTTGTAGTTTTCCCTAAACATCATTTTCTGGAAAAAAAAAAAAAAAAAGTAGTTATATACCTAGCCCCTTAATTGGCTGAGACCAAACTGTGAGGTACTTGAGGGCAGGAATAAGATCTTATCAACTGGCATCCTTCTCCTCACACCATCCCAGGACTCACCTGAGACAGGGAGCAGGCAGTGCTCAAATGAATGTTGAGTTAATAAATTAAATAAAACCATAAAAACATTACAGTAAAGAGAAAACACTAAGATAGAAACAGCAGGGCATTCCAAGTAAACTTTCCCTAAAAATTAAAATTCCTAATATGTATAAAACTTAGTTTATAGGGTCACTGATGTCCATACAACAATGTGATGAGGACGTAAACTAAGATAAAGAGATGTGGCCGGGCGCGGTGGCTCAAGCCTGTAATCCCAGCACTTTGGGAGGCCGAGGCGGGTGGATCATAAGGTCAAGAGATCGAGACCATCCTGGTCAACATGGTGAAACCCCGTCTCTACTAAAAATACAAAA
>NW_022437027.1:4598075-4695722 GCF_009761245.1 Sapajus apella
CCATCAAAAAAAAAAAAAAAAAAAAAAAAAAAAAGAGATGTACAGGGAAGCCAACCCTGGCTCTTACCAGCTGGCAAGTCAATATGCACTTTAAACAATGCCCAAAAGATGCTGTACACAGTCTATATAACTTGTACCAAACAATCCTGTTACATGATCCAGTGTCATTTATAAGCAACAGCATGCTATACCTGTCTTAAATCTAGATCAGGCCCATTATATTATGGGCTATCTCCAGAGGTAAATTCCTTGTTAATAGGGATGTTGAAAGAGAGTCTGGACATGACTAAATAGACATTAGACATATTTCACTGTAAGTGAGAGGTTAAAACTGGTGACTTTAGAATAAGAAGGGCTATTCTAATTCTTTTTTTTTTTTTTTTTTTTTTGGACAGGGTCTCATTCTGTCACCCAGGCTGAAGTGCAGTGACATAATCTTCACTCACTGCAACCTCCGCCTCCCAGGTTCAAGTGATTCTCCTGCCTTAGTCTACCGGGTAGCTGGGACTATAGGAGCATGCCACCATATCCGACTAATTTTTGTATTTTTAGTAGAGATGGGTTTTCACAATGTTGGCTAGGCTGGTCTTGAACTCCTGGCCTCAAGTGATTCACTCTCCTGGGCCTCCCAAAGTGCTGGGATTACAGGTGTGAGCCACTGTGCCTGGCCTTTTTTTTTTTTTTTTTTTTTTTTTTTTGAGACAGTGTCTTGTTGTGTCACCCAGGCTGGAGTGCAATGGCACACTCTCAGCTCACTGCAACCTCCCAGGTCCAAGTGATTCTTCTGCCTCAGCCTCCTGAATAGCTGGGACTACAGGTATGCACCACCATACCTGGCTAATTTCTGTATTTTTAGTTGGGACAGGGTTTCACCATCTTGTCCCGGCTGGTCTTGAACTCATGACCTCAAGAGATCCGTCTGCCTGCTTTGGCCTCGCAAAATGCTGGGATTACAAGTGTGAGCCACCATGCCCAGCCTTCTAATTCTTTAATATTATGCTTCAGCTGCAGAATTTTAAAAGTTGAAGTAAGATAAC
This sequence comes from Sapajus apella, assembly GCF_009761245.1. NCBI lineage: Eukaryota > Metazoa > Chordata > Mammalia > Primates > Cebidae > Sapajus > Sapajus apella. Next base: position 4,599,113 of record NW_022437027.1, read on the forward strand.
TTTCAGGCAAAATCCTTAACTCCACATTTAGACTAGCTCTTCTGACCTCCATGAAAATGAGCCTTTGTCAATTCTGGAGCTTTTTCTGCCAACATAGCCAATTTAAATTGTGGCATTATTTGTTTTGCCAGTATAAGTGTGTATGCTCTGAAGGCTAGAGAGCTACTAATAAAACTAAGCAGTGGTGGAATTCTAGTACAACAGTAATGCACAGCAGAGGGCTGGACATTCCCTAGACATTTTATTATCTATGATACAATGGTAAATCTTCAGAAGGATCAAGGTAGGCAACAGTCACCACGCCCCTCAACTCTGGATTAGAGGGCCCTGCTTCCATCAAGGGTATTCAAAGAGGAAGACCCTGGACTTGCCTGTGTTCTCTGAGGTCATATGAGGAATGGCGAGTGGCACCACCACAGTTAGCCTCTGCACTTCCATGATGGTGGCTTCTGTATAGGGCATCTGGGCTTTGTCCATGAGAGAAGGAGCTCGGTTGGTGCCAATGACCCTTTCAATTTCTTCATGAACCTTCTCTATGTAAAAAGGAAAGAATAAACCAGAAGATAAGCATGGGAGAGAGTTGAACCTGCCTTCCTCTGCATACTTTCCATCACCACTAACATATAACTGATCAGTTGGCAGTTCAGGCCTGACTCTTCCTCAGTGAAGCTGAAGCATTGGTCAGAAATTTCAAGTAGAGACAGCTAGCCCCAGGGTGCCTGTACCACCCTGTGACTTAAAAGTGGGATAGTAGAACAGATAGAGGGGCCAAAGAGAAAGCACTCTGGATTCAGGAGCATCCTAAGTCATACTCTCATATGAACATGGGATTGCTCTCTAAATAAACTGTGACCCCATATGATAGCCTATGGTGGCCTCCAATGATCCCCATTCTTGTGGTTTATATCCTTATGCAGTCCCCTCCCACTCTGTACTAAGTTGGTCTATGTGACCAAGAGAATAAGACAGAAGTGAGGGCATGTCACTTCTGAGACTAGATTATAAAAGATAGTGTGGCTCCTCATCTTTGCCAGTCTCTCTCTCTCTCTCTCAGGTTGCTCACTTTTAGGGAAGGAAGCCACTAAGTGAAGCAGCCTTATGAAAGGGTCAGAGTGGTAAGGAACTTGGCCAACAGTCATATGGATAGCCACCTTGGACGTGGATCCTTTGGTCTCAGTCAGGTCTACAGCCCCAGCCAACATCCTAACTCTAACTTCATGAGAAACCCTAAACTGGAAGTCATTCCTGGATTCCTGACCCTCAGAAAATGGGAGATAATATATGGTGGTGGTTTTTTTAAAGCTGGCAAATTTTGGGGTAGTTGTTACTCAGCAATAATTAATTCAGGCAGGTATAATCACATGTATAGTATGCAGAATAATGGTCCATATAAGATGTCCACACCCTAATCCCCTGGAGTCTGTAAATATAATACCTTACATGGCAAAAGGGACTAAACTGATATAATTAACTTAAGGACATAGAGATGGGAAGATTTTCCTGGGTCATCTGGGTGTGCCCAATCTAAGAACGTGGGTTTTTCAGTCAGATAACCTTTGCCCGTTGAGTTCAGAGTCAGAAGAAGATGTGACTACGAACAAATGGTTAGAGAAATGCAACACTGCTGTCTTCAAAGACAGAAGAAGGAAGCCATGAGCTATGGAAGCCAGAAACAGCAAGGAAAATGATTCTTCTTATAGTGCCTCCAGAAAGGAATGCAGCTCTGTCAACATCCTGATTTTCAGCCCAATGAGACACATATCAGACTTCCAATGTGTAGAACTTTAGGAAACTTGTGTTGTTTTAAGTCACTCAATTTGTGGTAATTTGTTATGACGGCAACAGAAACTAATGTACACCATACTCCTTGTATTCTTCTACTCTGAACTGCCACTGACTTTCAGGATCTATTGGGACTGAGGTGGTAGAACTAGTTGTGTGACCCTGTGAAAGTCACACAACTTCTCTGAGCCTCTGTTCTCCAGTTTCACACACACACACACACACACACACACACACACACACACACACAAACACAAAGACATGTTCAGATGAACATTATGATTCCTTCAATTGTAGAATGTCCTTCTCTAAACGTCTTTCACAATCATAGATTTCACACAGAATCAGACCTGTAGAGATTTAAGCAGGGGTAAGCAAGTTATGACATTAGGCCTACTGTCTAGAAACTTGGGTTTCACTGTTAACATCTTACCAGCTCCCTATGAGTTGCAAGTATTTGTTTCCCAGCCTGAAGACATTGCTCAGTGTTAGGAGCTACCAGATCACTGAGGTTGCTAATCCTGACTTAAATTACCTGGTTTTGCCATGAACAAAGGAAACACCTATTAATTACCTTGTACTTCGGGGTTCAGCGACATATACAGCAGGCACCAAAGCAAAGAGTTCGTTGTGGTATCAGTCCCAGCAATAAAGAGATCCCCAATGATATAAAATAAGTACTCTTCATCAAAACTGCTATTACTATTATTTTTCCTCTCCTCTTCCATGTGGAGAAGGTACATGTCTATGAAATCCTGAGGGTTCTCTCTATCCAGAGACTCTTGATGGTCTTTGATGATTTTTTTAAGGAAACTGGTTATATCCTTTTCAATTTGTCTTAATTCCTTAAATGGTCCAAAGGGAAGGTAATAAAGCCAAGGGCATATGTTGACCAGGAGAACTTGACCGTTCAGACAGATTTCTAGCCCTCGTGACATAAAATCAAGCATTTTCTTAAACTCACTATTGGTGTAATCAAAGCGCTGGCCAAAGCACAAGGAGCAGATGATGTTAGAGACGGCATTGCTGATGATGGAGAAAGGGCAGAAGGGGTCTTCTCCGTGCTTTTGCATTTCCGCTTTCACATATTTGAACTCCTCAATAATTTTGGGCTCCAAGCTAAGTTTTCCCAACCCAAAATGACGAAGAGTTGAATGAGAGAACTTCCTTTGTTGTCTCCAGACAGGACCATAATGTGCAAACACAACCCCTGCAAAGGGACACCAAGAAAGGAAGATGAGAAACAGCATTCCTGATAACACTGAACAGGACGTACCATGGAGTGGATTCTGTATTTTTCAAGTCACTTATAGAAAGCTCCTCATATACAGCTAAAGACCACTAGTCAAGAAGAATGATTGGCAAAATTTAGTTATCAAGATAGTATATGTGTTTCTAAATAATAACAAAAATCATATCTAATTAAATTAGGAGAATTTGCTCTAAAGATTATTATAGATAGTAACTCCTGGTGAAATGAAAAGCAATGAGTTTCAATTTCCAAAGTTAGTGTGCATTTCAAAGTATTAGATTTCATAAGACTGAATCCAGGCTTAGAAAATTTCTCAGGTGGCCAGGTACAGTGCTTCATACCTATAATCCTTGAGCTTTGGGAAACTGAGGTGGGAGGACTGCTTGGGGCCAGGAATTCAAGACCAGTTTGGGCACAGAGCAAGAGCCCATCTCAAATAAATAAATAGCAAGCCAGGTGGGGTGGCATGCATCTGTAAGCCCAGGCACTCGAGAGGCTAAGGTGGGAGAATCACTTGAGCCCAGGGGTTGGAGGCTGCAGTCAACTATGATCATGCCACTGCACTCCAGCCTGGGTGACAGAGTAAGACCCTGCCTCTAAAAAAAGAAAAAAAAGACAGAAAAATATTTCAGGCTATATATCCCCATATTCTAAACACTTATATTCTAAACATTCTGAACTGAAGGATAATTATAGCAACAGATTAACATGAGGGCAGAGACCATATCTCGTGCTCACCGTTAAAATCCAGCTTCTAGCATAGTGCTTGGTACATAAGAGAAGGCTGTTAAATATTGGCTGACTAAATGAATAGCCCAACTAGATTAGAACTATTGGACATCAAAATTTGGAATCTAATAAACTGGCAGGTGATCTAAAATGTCTGTTATTGGCAGCAGCCCTGATTTCAAAACATATGAATTTGTTAAGGTCATCCACAACTACATCTTATTTGATTTTCACTTATGCATCCCACCATCAAACTCTACAAAATTGCTTCCAGTATCAAATTGTTCTCAAATATTCTTTGTTTTCTGTCACATATTTCATCCTATTTTCCATGGTATACTCTATCATTTCAGCTAGTTCTCCTTCCTTCCTATATTACTTCTGAATTCTTACTATGTGCCAGGCATGGGGGTTCAGTAGATACAGCGGCAAATGAAATAAAGACCCTGCTCTGTGATCAAGTTTTCTCATATTCTTTAATATTCCTATAAAATGTCTTTCAATATAAATATCCATGCAGTCAAATGTATCACACAATTTTTGGAATCTTCCAAATGCCTGCTCAAATCTGCAGTGGTTGCTCTGTAGGCCTTTGGTTCACGTTTTGTAATTTCTATTAGTTATCATTTAGGGATTTTCTTAGACTCTTCTGTGTCGGGGCTGGGAGGGGTGGCTCATACCTGTAATCCCAGCACTTTTGGGGGCTGAGGCAGGCAGATCACCAGGTCAGCAGTTCGAGACTGCTGAAACCTAATATCTCCTAAAAATATAAAAATTAGCTGGGTGTGGTGGTGTATGTCTGTAATCCCAGCTACTCATGAGGCTGATGCAGGAGAATTGCTTGAACCCAGGAGGCAGAGGTTGCAGTGAACTGAGATCATGCCACTGCACTCCAACCTGGGCAACAGAGCAAGACTCTGTTTCAAAAAAAAAAAAAAGACTCTTCTGTGTTGGAACCCATATCCTGAATTATATTTCTTCTTCTTTGTTTTACTCCCTCATTTTGCTGAAGCATACCCTCTGAGAAAGGATGCATGGGGGGGGAGGGGGCGGATTTCTAAAGACTTCGCATGTTATTTATTCTACCATTGGACTTTCTCAGAATTTAAAAGACATTGATTGCTAAGACTGGACTGACTGATGAGTCATAAGATAGGTACATATTTAGTATGACTTGACATTGCAGATTACTCTCTGAAGTGCAGAGTACTCTGAAAGTTTATTCACTGAAGTGTTTAAATGTTCTCATTTGTTCAGAATAGTTGCCATCACTTGATACTTGTCAATGTTTTTAGTTTTGTCAATCAGAAGGCTGAAACGTATCTCATCAGATTTTTATTTGCATTTCTCTGTTACCAGTGGGTCACAGCAGCTTCTTATATGGTTATTGGCCAGGTTTCCTATTCTGTAATTTGCATTTATCTACTGTGCAATTTTCTTTTTCTTACATATTTGACATCCATAGCAGATCTTTTCTCTTATCATGTGATTTTTTTTTACTTTTTAAATTGTATTATTTAATAAACAGAAGTTTTAAATATAGTTGGATTTGTCAATCATTTGATTTGTGCTGCATGTCTTATTTTAGAAATCTCCTCCTACCATGGGTTCATAAACACATTCTCTATTTTCTTGTACAAATTTAAATTTTGTTTTCACATTTAAGTTTTTATAATCTACCTGGAATTTATATTTGTGTTAGGTACACCTACCTATTGTGAGGTAGGAATCCAAGCATTTTTTCCCCATGTAGACAACCTATTGTTCAAGCATGATTTGTCAAACAGTCCCCACTGTACCTTACCTTTCACCACCAATCTGTAATGCTATCTCTGACACACATTTCCTATATATGGGTGGGCCAGTTCACAGGCTTTCTAGTTGCTTATCACTGTGCTTAAAGCATATTGTCTTAATTACTGTTATTTTATAAGATATAGATTTTATAGTAATTTTTTATATCCAATAGGGAAGTCCCTCTTCCCTACAAAACCTCGTTCTTTTAAAAAACTGTTTCAAAAACTTCAAAATTAGTTTCTCAAACTTATCTTGGGATTTTGGTTGGAACTGCATTTAATTTCTTTTTCTTTTAAAAAAAAAAAAAAAAAAACAGAGGCCTGGGGGATCCACAGAGCAAAGAGGTGTTTGTTGAGGTGTAGGCAGTGGGTGGAAGAGCCTAATAGGTAGTGACTGGCAACTAAGTTGATTCCTGGGAGGGCTCGGGTTCATCCCCAGGCCTCAGCCCCACTCTGAGCCTGTTTTTCTCCTGATGTGGCCACCAAGACCCTAGGAGAGGCATAATTTCTGCTGGCAGAACTTGGCTTGGATGCCCACTTTGTAGCTCCTATGTCTTCATTCTCAGGCAGATCCACTTAATTTCTAGATTAATTTGAAAATTGCCTTCTTTATGATGATTGAACTTGTAATCTAAGAATGAATCTAAACTTGCTTGTTTTTAAGTTTCTTTTAAAAATTGCTCGCTTTGGTTTCCTAAGGTAAGGTTTTTTTTTAATAGTATATTCACGAATGACAATGGCTTATAGGTTTTCTTTCTCATGCTGTATTTGTCTGAATATACTGGCCTCCTAAAATAAGCCAGGGTGTAGTCTTTGTCTCTGAAAGGATTTGTCTAAAATTGGAATATGTTTCTCATTTCCTTTAGGTTATTCTCTTCTTTTTATAATACATAAAGTTGGCCATCTCACTCATTAATAAATGAGTCAGACCTTTATCTTAATAAATAATTTAAAGCTCTATATTAACCTCTGTCTGGGAACGACTCTAGCTGCAATCCACAAGTCTTGTTCCATGTATTTTCATTATTTAAACTACAACAACAACAACAACAAAACATGCTTCTACTTTGAGTCTTCTTTGCTATCTTACCTGGTTTATCTCATGCTGATATTTGACATTTGCTTGCTTTTTTACCCTAGTATGTGGCCAATGAAATTTCTTAATAAAGTTGAGAAGAATGTTTGTCCAAGTAATTTTGAGGAATATGTCCTCTCTATATGTCCAACAGGGAAAGCTTGATAACAGTCAAAACCAAATTTTCTGCATCCTTAACAAATTTTTAACTGCTTGATCTCTCAACCAAATACTTATATTAAACTATTTTGCTATAATGGTGGATTTGTCAGTTTCTCTTTACAGTTCTATAAGTTTTTGCTAAAGGTAGATAAATATCAGTGTAGCTATACAGATTTATATTTATGCTGTTAGATACAGATACATGTTAGATGACATTGTTAGGTACATTCAAGCTTACAATTATATCCTCCTGTTTTTTCATTTTTTAAAAAATGGATCCTTTTATCATGAATGCCCTTTTTTTTTTAAACAATAAAGTATCACTTAGAGTACATTTTGTCAAAAAGGAACCAGCTTTTCTTTTTAAAGTATTTCTTAGTACTGTAAAACCTTTTCATTTTGAACTTTTCTATACCCTTATGTTGGGGGAATGTCTTTTGGTTGGGGAAGACAGATTATGTCTCTTAAAACACTATATAATTGGATGTTAAAAAATCCATCCTGGCAAGCTGTCCTTTAGCCAGTAAGTTTAGTTCTTTTACATTTATTCTAATTACTCATTTCTAACATACTATTTTGAGATTTATCTGCTTTGTTAATTCCTGCCCCACCTTGTTCTCATCTTCTTTTAGGTTGAGACAAACAGGGTGAATGTTCAATCTTACATTCTTTTTCTTTTTTTTTTTTTGAGATGGAGTCTCACTGTGTCACCCAGGCTGGAGTGCAGTGGCCCAATCTCAGCTCACTATAGCCTCTACCTCCCAGGTTCAAGCGATTCTCCTGCCTCAGCCGCCCAAGTACCTGGGACTACAGGTACGAGACACCACGCCCAACTAATTGTTGTGTTTTCAGTAGAGATGGGGTTTCACCATTGTTGGCCAGGATGGTCTCAATCTTTTGACCTCATGATCTGCCCGCCTCGGCCTCCCAAAGTGCTGGGATTATAGGTGTGCGCCACCACACCCAGCCTACTCTTACATTTTTAACATGCTTAAAGTCTAGTTGAGTGGTTGTCAAACTACAGCCCAAAGGCCAATTCCAGCCTGCTGCCATTGTACAGCCAGAGAGCCAAGACTAGCTTTTACACTTATAAATGGTTGAAAAGAAATCCAAAGAAGATTATTTGTGATATTGAAAATCACATGAAATTTAAATCTTTCCTTTAATGTAAAATCAAGGGGCAAAAAAGAAATTCAAATTTCATGGTCTGTAAATAAAGTTTAACTGGAACACAGCCAGTTCATGAGTCACACTAATTTGTTTACATATGGCTGTTTTTTCATTAAAATAGCAAAATCTGCTGGGCATGGTGGCTCATGCCTGTAATCCTAGCAGGTTGGGAGGCCAAGGTGGGAGGATCACTTGAACCCAGGAGTTTGAGACCAGCCTGGCAACACAGTGAGACCCTGTCTTTAAAATTTATACACACACACACACACACACACATACACACACACACGTGTGTGTGTGTATGTGTGTGTGTGTGTGTGTATATAATTATCTGGGTGTAGGTGGTTCAAACCTATAGTTCCAGCTACTCGGGAAGCTGAAGTGATAGGATCACTTGAGCCTGGAGGGTCAAGGCTGTAGTAAGCTGGTATCATGCCAATGTACTTCAGCCTGGGTGACAGAAAAACTCTGTCTAAAAAAAAAGAAAGAAAGAAAGAAAAGAAGAAATGGCAGCATCAAGCATGTAGTTGCCACTTAAGACTGAGAGTGGGAAAACATTTTCCGTGCCAAGGTCTAGGCCAAGACAGAGAAACGTCCTTGTTTTCCTTGTTGGTGGCCAGGGTTGTTGAGGGTTCTTTGTCAAACTTTCACCCAGTTGAAGCATTTCAAGAGTTCTGTCTTTGTCTAGAAGCAACTTTTCATTTTGCCAGACTATATCTGTTTCCCACCTCCCATTCCCCAGCCAAGGCTCTCCAGAGCATCTACCTACTATTTTTTGCAGAGGTGGGGGCAGTGATAAGGACCTGATCTTATTTTATGTGCATTTCAAACTATTCTTGTTCTCAGTCTACTGGCTCATTTCTTTCTCTTACTATCACTGCTACCTCCAATTCCTAACCCTTTCTGAGATTCTGCATGGTAAACGAGGGGAGTAGTTATTCTATTCTCTCATACTCCACTGGCATCCCTCTCTGTAGATGCTTAGGGGTAGTCATCCTCCACTCTATTAAGTCATTTGCCAATCCTACAGCCACTTTGTCTTCAGGTGTTATGGTGCAGAAATGTAGATGTGTCATTTCATTTCACTGTGGATAGAGTGTATGCTTCTGTTCTGCACCCCTCTGGTATGGTGTGTGATTGCTGAGACAAAGAAGGAATGGAAATGTCTTAACCACTCCTGAAACTAGAACTCTCCCTTTGTTAAATAAAGGCCCATAAACTATTTCCTAGGCTACTAAAGTTTAATCATTCCTCCTGTCTTTAACCATGACCAAATCTGCTGCTGCAGAGTATTCAGAGGCTAAGTGTTGTTGGGCCTCCTCTTTTCTTGGATAGAAAGGGTCTTCCACACCAGCTTCAGGATTTGATACCAATTCTACCTACCCTCTCTCCTTCTTTTTTTGAGATGGAGTCACATTCTTACCCAGGCTGGAATGCAGTGACACGATCTAGGCTCACTGCAACCTCTGCCTCCCGGGTTCAAGCGATTCTCCTGCCTCAACTTCCTGAGTAGCTGGGACTACAGGAACATGACACCATGCCTGGCCAATTTTTGCATTTTTAGTAGAGACAGGGTTTCACCATGCTGGCCAGGCTGGTCTCAAACTCCTGACATCAGGTGATCTACCTGCCACGGTCTCCTAGAGTGCTGGGATTACAGGCATGAGCTACCGCACCCGACCCTATCCTTATTTAATATATCACATATAACATCTCTGCTTTGTCTTGTTTATTAAAAAACATTATTTTTTTCTTTGTTGGGTCCTTGATCTTATCATCTACTAACCATTTTTTAAACTACACATTTGTATTTTAGAAATATATTGCCTAGCAAAATGGCTAGGCAAAAATCAGGACTCTTTTGGTTGGGAATAACAAAAATATACTCTCAAGCTAGTTCATCGAACAGGCCAGTTAGGCTACGGAATGAAAAAACAGGAAGGAAGGGGTATTGCCACTTCGGGAAATACTGAATGTCACAGAACTCTTTTCACCCTGCACCTATTTTTCCCTCCTCTCTCTCTGTCTTCATTCTTTCCAACTACAAACCAGCTTTTCTATGAAACGTGAGCTATCCTGAGATTCCTGTTTTCCCAGTTTCACCACCAAAAGGAAAAGCCCTCTATTTTCTAGATCAACCTGAGAAATTCTGCGGAACGATTCAAATATTTCAGCAAGGTGTCCTGTGGTGATACCAACTTGGGACACCTGAAATTAATTTTGTGGCTTGAAGTTTCTAACTATTCCATGCTATTCTTAGCCCAAAACTATTTGAGGATAGATGTGTAGTTGTGAATTGCTGAGTTCTGTGCCTAGCCTACAGAGTAACCAGTTACAAAAAGGTTAGAAATTCTGATCAGTCACCTTTGGCCAGTGTGTCCCTCAACTTATCACTGTGGCCAAGAAGATGACTTCATGTAAAGATATGGCATCTCCCATTCCAACCAAAGTTAAGGGTAAAGGGACTGAGGTAAGGAATAAAGAATTCCTCAGAAGAAGCGGGTATTCTTGTCCAAGGAACAGGTGGTAGGCAGTGGACACATAAAAATCCAACTCAAACCAAATAAAGGATATACTAAATTGACAATGATACATTCTCACAAAGGGACATTATACAGCTCCTAAGAACTTTACAGGAGTCTATTTAATAATATGAAAATATGTTTATCATTCTTTCAGTGATAAAAAGCAATTTTAAAAATTATGAAAACTCCATTTTAAGGAGGCAAATATATTTTTTAAAATACATGTAAGTGTAGAAAAAAGACTGGAGGGTGATACATGAAAATGTCAATACTGTCTCGAAGTAATGCTCATCACAGATGATGTTCAGTCCTTCTCATTTTCCATGTTTTGTTTTCCAGTAACACATTCTACTATGATAAAAATATGCAAAATACATCAAACATGAAGCAATTTTACATTGACCACATATACATCTTTACCTACTGAACACAGAGGGTACTGTACACTGATTACATTTACCCTTTCCTTCCACAGGATCATAGAAGTGTTCCTATTAAGGGGAATTCAGGCCATCTCAATGTGAGTGCATAACTATTTCAAAATCATTTCAAACACCTATTTTATTGCATACTCAGTTAACTTGTTTTCCTCACTCATTTTCAAATTCCCCAGATGAACTTTCATTTTCTGTTTATCTTCTTTTCCTGATTTCATTTTGCGTCTTGTTCCCCTTTCAGATATATATCAGACTGATCTATCCCCCATACTTTTAAACTTCTTCAAAATTTCTTTTGCCTTCTTTTATGGCCTTTCTTTTAAGGCCTTGCAACTTGCTTTGACTCTTGTTCCAGTTCTCTGGTGATATTAACTGAGCCATACCAGGCTTTAAGAGCCAAATCAGTATTTCTTCTTCTACTTTCACAACCACTATCCTACAAAAATTTGTGTTAGCACAGTTTGTAAGAGCAAAAAAAGTAACATTTACCTAATCATTATCAACAGTGAAAGAGAAATAATATGATCCCATTTTATTCAATCTATTTAGTAGAATACTGCACAATACAGATAAAACATAACACTTTTAAATAACAAAGCTTTAGAGAAAGATACGTTAAGTATCCAACATATGCAAGTTTTAGAAGACCATACCAAATAAAGCTATGTATTATTTATGAGTCTGAAGCAAATCTGAGCCGCAGATAATCAAGTTTATACTGTTCTTTGAGCTTTATATCTGAATACATAATAATAAAAATGTGATGTATACAAACCTTTTAGAAGAAACAGATCACATGTCTCAGCCTGTTTTGTGTTGCTAAACAGGCTGGGCAATTTATAAAGAACAGAGATTTATTTCTTACAGTTCTGAAGGCTGGGAAGTCCATGAGTATAGCACTGGCATCTCGCAAGGGCCTTCATGCTGCATCATCCCATGGTGGAAGGCAGAAGGGTAAGAGAGGATGAAAGAAAGAGGGAGAGAGAAAGGGGGCCAAACTCATCCTTCTTATCAGAAACTCACTCCCACAATAACTAACCCACTCTGGTGATAACAGCATTAATCCACTGATAGGGGCAGAGCCCTCACAACCTAATTATCTTTTAAAGTTCCCACCTCTCAGCATTCTTGCATTAGGGATTATGTTTCCAATACACAAACTTTTGGGGACACCTTTAAACCATAGCAGCACACTTACAGCGAAATACTCCTTTGGTAGCCTTAGCTCTGATTTTGTAATTTTCTTTTCTTTTTGTGCTTAGGAAATGCATCAATCAGCATGATGGACACAGCATCTTTACGGCCTGTCTAGTTTACTGTAGTTTTCATGGGCTTGAGAAGAACACCAACTTGTCTAATCATGAAATTGTGAAAAATTTAAACATAATAAACTTCCTACATTCTAGAACTTCTCAGCAAATGTGTTAAGTCAGCTATGTCTAGCCTCTCTTTGCACATCACTGTTTATAAAACATACCCTTCTCTGCTAGTCTCACAAACTTCAGCAGCAACGTTCTTTCAAAAGCTAATAAATATTGAATAATGTTATTGGCCTTTAGTTCCTAACATAATTTCTTTTCTTTTACGGCCTACACATCTTGTTTCTGGACAATATCACATTTACTCCTTTGCTACTGGGCACAGTAGCCAGCGGTGGTTTGAGCTCTCCTCACATCTTGCTGAGCTGAGCGTCTTGACTGTAGTCACAGTGGCCTCTCTTCTTCAGGCTAATAATGCTGTCCATTTCTTGATCTGGGAAGTCCCCTCACAACTCATCTGCCCCTTCATCCTTTGATGATCATCTTGAAATAAACTCACATCCTCCCTTTTTATTCTTCACTCTTGAAAAAGTTTGATTTTTAAAAATCCTCTGCTAGCTACATTTTCTTATCAGATGATCTGTTCTTCATTCCAAGTTAAGTCCACAGGCATTTTCTTTGTGCCAGATGGTTCTTGCCTTGCATTATCCTGTCAACACCTTCTCCAGTCACTGAAATTTCTCTCATTAATTCTTTTACAGCACATTCACCCAACACACACCAGAGCAGCACTGCCTAAAAAAATCCTGTCTCTTGGGGGAATAAATACTTTAGTTGAGATACTGAAACACTAAATTGCCCCCAGGCTCCCAGCTCTTTTCTAAATAGAGATTTAATAATAAACAGTGGTCGAAATAATGCTTAGAAATGACCTCGTTATAGATTCTCAACCAGACAGTGGTCACCAAGAAGCACTCTGATAAACTGCACTGTGATAAACTGTTTTATTAAGAATTGGGAACTATACTGTTAGGATCTCAAAGAAGAAAATCTAATTCCTGCCTTAAGAAATTCAAAAGAGACAGACACACAAAACAAATTACAATAAAATGTGATAGGTACATCAATAGATGCTTGTATGCATGAATTCATTCATCTTTTGGTTATCTATTCTGTGCTAAGAAGTAGGGATACGGTGGTTAACAAAAGGAAGAAAGTCTCTGCCCTAAAGAAATTCACATTCCATTGGGAGGTGGGAGTGGTAATAGGCTAAATACTTTCCAGTGTTGAATGAGAAAAATATGAATAAGATAAAATAAGAGATGGTACTTGCCATTGACCAAAATAGTGCTGAAAGGTGACAACTGGCCTGAGAGGCCTGAGAGATGGCAAGCAATCAGTCAAGTAAGAAGTTGTTCCAGGCCCAAAGAAGACAAATGTCATACCTTGAGGCAGGCCCAGGCATGGCAGAAATCAGCTTAGTGTAGTGCAGAAATCAGTAGTGTAGTCTAGATCTACTCAATCTAGAGTAGGAAGGCTAGGTTGAAATATACACGTGAAGGGAGGGCTGAAAAAGAGAAAGGCAGGCAACAGCCAGATCCTTCAGGCCACAGTAGGTCAACTATGGAGTGGGGAGGCAATTGATTTCAGCCAGAGAGCTACATGATTTGACTCCTGTTATGTAAGAGATCCTTTTGGCTGCTCTGTGGATGAAAATCTGGAGTGGAAGCAAGCAGGCTAGTTAAGAGGATTCTAAGGTATCAGATTAGAAATTATGGTAGCTTTAGAAAAAAAGAAGAAATAATAAATGATGGTAGCTTGGATGAGGGTACTGGCAGTGGAAATGGAGAAAAGTAGATGGATGTAGCACACATATCTGCTGTTGGAATCGATAAGACTTGTGGATTGATTGGAAGGGACTGGGAAGGTCTTAAAATGAAACAACGGTATCATAGAAGTTCATCTCGTTCTGCAGGGTAGGGAAGCATCTCAGAGAACACAGTCTCAAAGAGGTAACACGTAAACCCAATCTTAAAAGCAAGTGTGAAAAAAAAAAAAAGTGTTGGTGATGATGTGGAGAAATTGGGATCCCTGGGTACCCACTGGAAAATGGTATGGCAATTCTTCAAAAAATTAAACACAGAATTACCACATGATCAAGCAACTCCTAGGAACTCAGATATTTGTACTCTTCTATTCATAGCAGCATTATTCACAATAGCCCAAAGGTACAAGCACAAGTGGCTATCAATGGATGAACAGGTAAACAAAATGTGGTATATATAGTTGACCCTTCACATTCGTGGGTTCCACATCTGTGGGTTCCACCAACCACAGATCAAAAAAACCACATCTGTACTGAACGTGTAGACATTTTTCTTGTCATCCCTAAAACAATACAGTATGATAACTATTTACATAGCATTTATATTATAGTAGGTATCATAAAGAATCTAGAGATGTTTTAAAGTATCCAAGAGGATCTGCATAGGCTATATGCAAATACTACACCATTTTATATCAGGGACTTGAGCATCCTAGGGCTTTGTTATTCACAGAAGTTCCTGGAATGAATACCCTACAGATAAGGAGGGATGATTGTACATATGACAGAATATTATTCAGTCTTCAAAAGAGAATTTTCACATATGCTGCAACATGGATGAGCACTAAGACATTATATTAATTATTTTTAATGAGTAGGGATAAAGATCATAGTACTTTAAATGCCCCACTGAAAAATGTCACAGTTCACACCTTGCCCACTGCATGCCTTCGTAATACTACTTCTACCTAGAATTCTCTTTTGAGAATTCATGGCTGCCTGGAGAAAGCTTAACTGCTTTTCTTTTCTAAAAATTCTGATGAAATACATATAAAATTTACCATCTTAAGCATTTTTAAGCGCACACCTTAATGGCATTAGGTACTTTCACACTGTTGTGCAACCATTGCTACCATCCATCCACAGAACTTTTTTCATCTTGCAAAACTGAGACTTTCTGTCTCTATGAATTTACTACCCTAGGAGACACCTCATATAAGTGGATCATACAGTATTTGTGCTTTTCATTTAAAATCCTAATGCAAAACTCTGGCTTTATCAGATTCTGAAAAGCCTAGATCTCTCCTTGCCCTGTTCTAGGGACAGGAAATTGTATTCATTTATTTAATAGATTCCAGGCCTAAGGTCATAAAGCTAGTAGCTTCAGTTTTGAAAAGTGCAGTGAAGAAAAAATGCTTGGGCAAGGGACCGTGTGCTAACAAGGGAGCCTCCCCTACTTGCAGAGGCCATGAGAAAAGGCTTCCCTGAGGAAACTGCATTTAACACCTAATTGATGGGTAGGAGTGAATCAGAGAAGAAGTCAGAGACCTAAGCCAGCCAGTAAGACAAAGGGGGACGGTAGAGACTGGATAGATTGGACATTCCATTGCAGCAGATAACACATTTCTCAACCCGCAAAAATGTCCAATTAGACTCCCATACGCAGGAATCAGAGGCTATGAACCAGCGCCCGAGGTTTGGTAACAGCCTTCTACTGTGTTTTCTGAACTTTTTATCTTATTGGAAAAATATCTTCTTAAGTTCTTGCATTCGAAACTCACAAAGTAAAAAGAATATCCTTCCCTCTTTTTAACATGGGGGCCAAAGTTTCTCTCCGAGGTCACAGCTCATGGAAGGGGAGACTTTTGGAAAGATGGAACCTGGCTTGCCACCTTGTCCCCCCACTATCCCTATTACTTTCTGTCAACCTCCAGATGAGTTTCTTATCTTATAGTGTGAACAAGTCACGTGTCCGTCACTACTTGATGGGATCTTAAAGGCATCAGGAAGGAGAGGCGCAGCCGCCACCGTCACCTGTTCAGGATGCAGGTGTGAGGCAGGCTGGGCACGCGCGGCCGGAATGGGCACAGGAACCGCAGCCTCCACGCACCTGGAGCCTCATCCCCGGCATCTGCGTACCCACAGCCCACAACCCCCAGCTCACCCTTCTCCTTGGTTACGATGGAGATGAGCGGCACTCGCGGGCGGTCGCTGAAGACCTCGGCCTGCTGCACCAATGCCTCGCGGACGCTGTGGAAGTCGCTGAGGACCACCACCAGGTAGTGGCCGATGAAGAAACTGAAGATGCTGCCGTACACGCGGGCTAGGTGAGCCAGGAGCACCTGTGGGCCCACGACCGAGGGATCAATCCCTGCGGCCCTGGTCCTGCTGCTCAGCCAGCTCCGCCGCCGGAGGAAGGGGGGCAGCAGCACGTAACCGAAGTTGCCCACCAGGGGCCAGGGCGTGGGCCCGGGCGGGATGCCCCGTGCCCGGCGCCGCCGCAGCCAGCTCCAGCCCAGCAGCGCTACGAGGCTGCACAGCAGCAGCGCGCAGCCGCTCGGGTCCAGCCGCAACAGCCCCAGAAGGGCACGCAGGAGGCGCGTGGGCCAGGGCGGGTCCTCAGCTGGGGGCTGCGGCGACCGGGGAGAGGACATGGTCGGGGTGCTGGCAGTCTCGGGTTCCCCACGCTGCCGGTAGGAGACGCGCACGCAGCTGCTCGCGCCGTGGCCCCGCTATCCTGCTCTACACTGGAAGGTCGGGGGCGGGCTGGTAGCGGAGGAGCGCGCCCCGGATTGGCTGCGCCGCGCGCATTTTCCCCGCCGCCTTCACTCAGCGAGGCCCGGGCGGAAGCTGGGGACTCGCCGGCTGCCCGGCGGAGGGGTCGGCGGACGAGCGGGCACAGGACCTGAAGTTTGCTCCGAGGTCCTGTTACGCCCCTTTGCTGGGTCAGGCTTGGCGGTGTCTGTCCCTGAAACTAGAATGCTGGCAACGCAACCTTGCGCTCTGATTGGCTGTTGGATTTCCTTGTGTCATTCGTTTGTCAATGTCATTTGTCAGCTAACAAACGCATGGTTATCAAGTGCATA
The DNA here is from genome assembly GCF_009761245.1 of Sapajus apella. NCBI lineage: Eukaryota > Metazoa > Chordata > Mammalia > Primates > Cebidae > Sapajus > Sapajus apella. The sequence goes on from NW_022437027.1 coordinate 4,616,211, forward strand.
AACCGTGCCAAGACCTGTACTGAGTGCGCGAAACTGGTGAGCAGGCCCCTGAGATGGCTCGGCCTTAGCACCTGTGACCGGAGCCGGGCGAATGGCGTCTCCGGCCTATTCCCACAGGCTTCAGTGTAGTAGTGAAAAGACAGGGTTCTTTATCCAGACTGGGATTCGCAGGACCCTTTCCTCCACGCCGTGACAGCAGGATGCTGGAAAGCCTTGGAATGCAGAACCTGGAGGTGTCGGCAGCCAACGCTGCGGAAGGGATGGTGGCGGGAGTTGGGGGAACGAGGGGTGGGCAGCGAGGCAGGAGTCGTCCCGTTCAGAGAGCTCGCCCTGGGCTAGGAAATTTTTATGCGAATAGCGAAAGCTATGTCCATTCCTGCGTGTGGCCTGGGTGCAGCAGAAAATGTACTTAAATCCAGAAATAGCGAAGCCAGAATTTGCTGGGGGGATTTAAGTAGTTAGAAATGCAAAATGAAAATAACCAGTTGAGGCGGGGCGGGAATATTATTGGTGTTAGACAAAACTTGAAAGGCTGAGGTTGAAATATTAAATATGAATTGTATAGTACTTTAAAAACAAAGTCTTTATTTGATCTTCCCAGATAAGGATAATAGCTTCCCTGATAAGGGCTTCCCTTTCTGTCTTGTTGAGGCCAAATCCTGTGGTTTCTGTTCGAGTTGGGTTGAGCATAGAATTATCTGTACTGGACTAATTTTCTAGCCTTTTCATTTTTCTCCATACATTAAAAGTTTGAACACCACGTTGTACCTATAAAAGTGTGACCGAAGAAAGCATAGTGAGCCCTCTATTTTATTTAAATAAATACATGATCCGTTTTATTTTTCCATAAACAAGTCATGCCAGTAAGATATGCTTAATTTCAAGTCCACTCTGTTCTCATATTCTTTTTGACATGATTTTCATGTTATTTTAAGTCTATGCACACCAAACAAAAAACCTCCACACCTCTCATCTTCTGTAATTAACCACTACTTGTGAGACTACTTTTCTCATTTTTTTGAATTATTAAATTGTTAGAGAATTTTTAAAAAAATTTTAAACTACTTGTTTGCAGATGTGATCTTCAACATGACATTCTGGATGTCATCTGATACTAGGGCGTTTGCTCTCTAAAACAGTAGCCACTGTATACATCTTCCCATACAAGCAATTGAAATTTACAAATGATTTTAAAATAATTGAAGCTGTGACTAATTTAACAATTCCAACAGCCACCCTTTTCTATTGTACAGGTTGTAACTGAATGTATAGTGTTTTCCTCTGTCTTTCATTTTCACTAGGTTAACAGCTGTGAGGCAGATAGGCAATCTGGGCTGTATTTGGCCTTTAAAGAGGTAATTAAGCTAAAACGGAGTCCTGTGGGTGGTTCTTATCTAATAAGATTGGTGTCTAAAGGAGATAAAGACACAAAGAGGAAAGAGGATGTGAGGACACAGGGAGAAGGCCGCCATCTACAAGTCAGGAGAGAAGCCTCAGAAGAAACCAACCCTGCTGACACCTTGAATTTTGACTTCTAGTCTCCAGAAGGGTGAGCATATAAATTGCTGTTTAAAACATCCAGTCTGTAGTACTTTGTTATGGCTGCCCTAGCAAACGAATACAGGAAGTGATATTGTTCATAATATTATGAATACACTATTTGATATTAATTTTTTGTTTTTTGAGATGGAATCTTGCTGTCAACCAGGCTGGAATGCAGTGGTGCAATCTCGGCTCACTGCAGCCTCTGCCTCCCAGGTTCACGTGATTCTCCTGTGTCAGCCTCCTAAGTAGCTGGGATTACAGGCCCGCACCACCACAACAGGATAATTTTTCTGTACTTTTAGTAGAGATGAGGTTTTACTATGTTGGCCAGGCTGGTCTCAGACTCTTGACCTCAGGCAATCTGCCCACCTCAGTCTCCCAAAGTGCTGGGATTATAAGACAAAAGCCACCGTGCTCGGCTGGATATACTATTTTAAACATGAAACCACACAGTTCATTCAGTGCTCCTTAAGGATGAATTTCTCCAAATTCCATTCAGGGTGATTTTGTCACATAAAAGAATACTTTCTGCTTCATTTCTTTTGTTTTATATAGATAAAAATATAATAGCAGAAGCATTAAAGGAAGAGAATACTAAGAGATCTTTTGGGCAGGTAGAAGGGGTAAGATGGTGAGAGGATTATGGGAAAAATCATTTTTATTGAGACCCTAAGGATAACTTTAAACCCCCCACTTTCCTACTGGTATCCTTCTTGCTCCACATGGATTTTGGTCAGAGTTGTTGGTTACAGTATATTCAAAATAGCTGAGTACTTATTTTGTTATAAAGAGTGGTGTTAAATTACTCTATTTGTAAAACAACAATTGTCCAGTTGGTTTGTAATTCTCTGGGAGGTAAATCCCACACACCACACCCATCCAGAGTCAATGAGCATGAACAGAGAGAGTGCACGGCTTAAGAAGGGTTTGCAAAATGCTAATTAATGAAAAGAGAAAGTGGAAATGTTATTAACACTATTTAGTTGCACAACTCCACTGGTCATTTAAAAATTAACACCTTGGTTCCCTTTAAGTGCTTATGATTTGCTTCATATATACTCCTTTGAGTGTCTTTGATATATGTGTTTATGTGCTTTATGTACTCTCTGAGCCTCCATGTTGCTGAGCTGAAATTGGGATAATAAATATACCTTTATCAGACATAGGGATTAAATAAAGTAACTAGCACAATGTCTAGCAATTCGTACTCAGTAAATAAAAGCTGTAATTATAATAGTTATCTTTGGGTCCTTGATAATAGTTTAAACTTAATAGGTTGTCACTATTGCTGCCTCTTTTTTGCACCTTGCAGATTTACCAAGATTAGAATGTGATACTGGCCAGGATATTGTTTCCTACGTTTAGTCTTTATGTCCTATATAATGAATAAATAAACGTGCCTATCTTCAGTGTTACCCACTTCATTCCCCTCCACCTGCATGTATTATGTATTACTTGGAGAAGAGATGAAGGGAGAAAGGCCCCTGAAAAGAAATCTAAATTTCAACATAAGGCAGAATCTCAAAGGTCACAAAATCCAATTCCCAAAACTTCCCTTTATTTGGTCAAAGTGGTGCCAGGTTTAGCACACAATTTTTCATTTAACACCAAAGTGAACTCAGTCCAGACGTCTTTCAGTAAAACAGGAGAGCAGGGGAAAGGGAAACTATGGTATATTTATTTGATAGATGACTACACCACAATAAAAAATGAAACAATTATGACACACTCTACAGCATAAATATCAGAAAATGTGCTGAGTGAAAAAGCCAGGCACAAGAGTACATTCTGAATAGCTGTGTTTATATGAAGTTCTAGAATATGCAAAATGAACCTATGGTGATAGAAATCAGAACGAGGTAGATTGGCTCAAAAGGGACACTGAGAAATTTTTCTAGGGTGGTAGAAATGTTCTATATCTTGATTGAAGTGTTGGTTACTTGGATGTATGCACTTGTTAAAACTTAACTGTGTATTTCACTGTAGTTAAATTATACCTCAGTAAAACAAAAAAGCCAGTATCTTGGAGAAAAAGACATGGTGAAGTAAGCGGACTCAGCAGGTTTAATTTATGAGATGCACCTTTTGTGAGGTGGGTACTCATAGGAACAGTTAGTCACTAGTTAGCCTGGCCACAATTGTTACCAATTCCTGACATTTCTGGCCAAAGCGTTGCTGAAATCTCTGTTCCTTATTTCTCCTTCATTTACTTCCATTTACTATGCAGAAACCATTGTGGAAACCACATGGGGACCTCTGCCTAAATCTAACTGGGTTGGCCAGGGTACATTGTTAACCTTTCTGACTTGTTTGCTTCATCTGGTCAAATGAGAAAGTTGTAACACAAGGACTCTAAGACTCCTCTGATTCTAACATTCTCCTTCTTAAGTGGATTCTCAGGACTTTGACCTTGGCCTCTGATTACAGCATGCTTAATAAAATCTGAAAGAATAAATTATATTTACATAGCAGAGTATAAGCCGGTTACTTCAATAAAACTAACAAAAGGGGGCCAGGTGCTGTGGCCCACACCTGTAATCCCAGCACTTTGGGAGGCCGAGGCAGGCAGATCACTTGATGTCAGGAATTCCAGACCAGCCTGGCCAACATGGTGAAAACCCATTCTACTAAAAATACAAAAAAATTAGCTGGGCGTGCTGTCAGCTGCCTATAATTCCAGCTACTCAGGAGGCTGAAGTAGGAGAATCACTTGATCCCAGGAGGCAGACGTTGCAGTAAACTGAGATCACACCACTGCATTCCACCCTGAGCAAGAAGGCAAGACTCCATCTCAAAAAAAACAAAAAAAAAACCAAAAAAAACAAGGTTGTTACCTCCTTGTGTAGGTAGCTCCTTTGCCTGATAATGAAGTCTTGTTTCTAAACCTCACTAAGAATGAAGTTTTAGAAAAATGGACATTGAAAGGTTACCTACTTCTTCTTTTAGGCAAGAACATACTCATTGCAAATGAGATATTTCAAAGCCAATATTTTATTCTCATTTTTTAAAGAGTAATACAGTTTTTGTAGAAAATTTGAAAATTCAGGAAACTATAAAGGACGAAATTATCACCTTTTTATTCTTACCACTCAGAGGTAATTTTATAACATTTGTGTATATAATTCTTCTAGTCTTATATATGTATTTCTAAACCTTATATTTCTGTTTATATATTTACAAATTTATAAATATATGAATAAAATATATCATTAAAATTGTCCATGTTGTTCTTCCACAAATTTTTTTTTTTTGAGATGGAGTCTCACTCTGTCACCCAGGCTGGAGTGCAGTGGTGTGATCTCGTCTCACTGCAACCTCTGCCTCCCGGATTCAAGTGATCCTCTTTCCTCAGCCTCCTGAGTAGCTGGGATTACAGGTGCGTACCACCTCGCCCAGCTAATATTTGTATTTTTAGTAGACACGGGGTTTCACCATGATAGCCAAGCTGGTCTTGAACTCCTGACCTTGTCTTTCCATCTATTTAGATCCTTAATTTCTTTCAGCAATGCTTTGTACTTTTAGCACACACGTCTTTTGCCTCCTTGGTTAAACTGATTCCAAAGTACTTTATTCTTTTGATGCTATTATGAACGGAATTGTTTTCTTAATTTCCTTTTCAGACTGTTCATTGTTAGTGTATAGAAACATTGTTTTTGTCTGCAAATTTGCTGAATACATTCATTAGATACAACAGTTTAAAAATTTTTAACTTTTCATTTTTCATTCAGACATGATTTGAAATCTAAACAAGATTTTCTGTTGAAATTTTATTTTTCTACATATAAGATCATGTCATAATTGGATAATTTTTCTTCTTGTTTCTAATTTCAATGCCTCTTATTTCTTTTTCTTGCTTAATTGCTTTGGCAAGAACTTCCAATACTATGTTGAATGGAAGTGGAGAACTGGGCATTCTTCACTTGTGCCTGATATTCACATTTCCCTTTTAGAGGAAAAGCTTTCAGTCACCATTGAGCATGACATTAGCTGGCTTTTTATAACATCCTGATGTTGAGGTAACTTCCTTTTATTCCCAGTTTGTTTAATCATGAAAGAATGTTGAATTTTGTAAAATGCTTTTTCTGCATCAATTGAAATGATCATGTCCTTTTTACCCAACATTCAGTTAATATAATGTATTATGTTGACTTTCATGTTAAACCATCCTTACATTTCAGGAATAAATCTCATTTGGTCTTGTTATATATCCCTTTTGATATGCTGCTGAATTCAGTTGGCTAGTAGTTTGTTGAAGATTTCATGCCAATGTTTATAAGGGATATTAGTCTGATTTTTTTTTTTTTTTTGGTAATGTTTTCTTCTGGCCTTGGTAGTGGTGATAATTCTGGCTTCATAGACTGAATTAGGAAGTGTTCTTCTTTCTGGAAAAGTTTGAGGACGAGTGTTAATTATTTCTCTCTTTTTGAGAGATGATCTTGCTCTGTTGCCCAGGTGGGAGTGCAGTGGTGTGATCACAGCTCACTGCAGCCTTAACTTCCCAGGCTCAAACAGTCCTCCTACTTTGTGCCTAAGCAGCTGGAACCACAGGCACGTGTCACCATGCCCAGCTTTTTTTTTTTTGGTAGAGATGGGGTTTTGTTATGTTGCCCAGGCTAGTTTCAAACTCCAGGGCTCAAGTGATCCATCCACCTTAGCCTCCCAAAGAGTTGGGATTACAGGTCCCAACCATGTCTGGCTACTTTTTCCTTAAATGTTTAGTAGAATTCACCAACAAAGTCAAGTTTCAGGCTTTTTGTTTGTTGAAAAGTTTCTGATTACTCATTCTACCTCCTTGCTAATTAGAGGTCTATTTAGGTTTTCTATTGCTTCATGATTCAGTACCTGCAGGTTTTGTGTACATTTGTTCATTGTAATCTTATAGTCCTATTTCTGTATAATCAGTAGTAATATCTCCATTTTCATTTCTGATTTTAGTAATTTGAGCCGCCTTTTCCTCTTAGGCAATCTAGCTAAAGGTTTGTCAGTTCCGTTGCTCTTTACAAAGAACCAACTTTTCATTTCATCGATTTCTCTGTTGTTTTTCTATTCTCTATTTATCTCTGCTCTAGTCTTTATTATTTCCTTCCTCCTGCTAACTTTGGATTTTATTTGGTCTTCTTTTTCAAGTCCCTTAAGATCTAAAGTTACATTATTGATTTCTTCTTTTCTAAAACTTATGCATTTACAGCTATACATTTCATTCAGTGCTGTTTTTGCTGCATCCCATAGTTTTTTGGTATGCTGTATTTTTGTTATTTGTCTCAAAGTATTTTCAAATTTACCTTGCAATTTCTTCTTTGTTCCACTGTTAAGTGTGCTGGTTAATTTCCACATATTTGTGATTTTTTTCAGTTTAGGCAATTTCATTTTAAGTAGCTCCAAGAGAAGACTTGTCACCACTTCTTTTGGAAAGACTGCTATACAGCAAAACAACATTGAACAATTATTTTTGTTTTTGAACTGAACTCTGATATAATTTAATCTCAAAATGCTCTGAGAACTGCCCAAACTCTGATATTCTCTCCCACATAGAAGCAGGTTATTAAAAAATCACCTCACTAGTTATTGGTGAAATACTTTTCACTAGTAACTTTGTTGGTAGTACAGGATGGTACTAAACATATTGTGCCACTGTGATTGATCAGCTATAGTTATTAGGTTGGTGCAAAAGTAACTGCAGTTTTTGAAATTTAAAGCAATGACAAAAACCGAAATTACTTTTACACCAACCTAATACTTGGGACTGGGATAACAGGATCACTCTTAATCCCATAGTCAAGGGCATCATAGAGTGAAATGTTCTCTTTTTATTAGAAAAAAGACATTTCCACACTAGCAGTTCATCATGCACTTTTCTGGAAGTTTCTGTAGAGATTATGACAAAACAATTCAAGTATCTGATTAGTGTACACAATGTGGGAAAGGCTGGCAGAGCGGGGGCTTTAGAAACATAATCTTAGACATAAGACATTAAAACTCATTAACAGTGGGTTTGCTTTATTCTAACAAACTTGTGGACTCAGACACGTGAGGATTCTTTTGCCTTCAAGGTCATTTTGTACTAGAAGCCAACTTTTCTCCCCTTTGAAATTTAGTAAATAGCAATTTTAAGAAAAATCTGTAGCATGTGACAAAGAACCTGCTCTAAGGACAGTTTGCTTCTGAAACTAATTTCCTGTTAAGAGAATAAAGACCATGACCTTTATTTTAAAAATAACAAAACCCTAACAAAACTGATGGTGACCACAGTGATTATGACAGGGAGGCAGCAAACAATAGCCCACGATAACAAAACTCAACTTCCAGCTCTAACATTTATGAACCCTTTCATCTCATAAAATGGGGTCACCTTCTCTTGCCTTGCTTATTACTTCATAGGGTTTTGTGAAGATTAAAGAATGTCAAGTGTTAACTGTAAAATGTTATGTTTGATTACAGGTGCCACATATGAATTAAATGTGCATTATATATATCTATATACACATGCATAGTACATAATTCATTACTATGCTAACATATTAGTAATACGGTGATACACTTCTGATATTCTTATATATTAGAAGAAAATAAAATTTACATGTCAGTTTGTGAAGCATCTATGACTCTACTTACAAGCCCACATGGATGGTCTTTCATTGGATGCTGGTAGAAGACACAAGACTCCAGAGTCAGAGACAAAGGACTTCACTACTTATAGCACAGCAGTAGCCAAAGTGTCAGCATGGTCCCTTTGGTTCCCTTGTCTCTCAAATCCCAAGGGGATGACTTGGAGAGGTCAAGACAAGACAGATACTACATATTCAGTGGGTTGGCACCTCAACTGAGGACCACCAAGCTTGGTGTTTTTACTGCTTTACAGTAAACAGGAAAAAACTCCTCTTTATTCAGGGTGATATGCTACCTGATTTCTTAACATTGCTTACTGCAAACACAATCCTGAGAAATGGCCTGGGTAACAGGAGTTTGGGCCTTGCACTCAGCATGCCCAGCAAAAAAATGTGCTAGATGGATGCTTAGGGCCCATGACACACATTACCACTTCAACCTTTGGATGAGATAAAATTTGATGTCTATTTTGTGATTTTGCTAAAATATTAAATAGAAAAGAATGGTAACATTCAGTGACAATACATTCAGAAAAGTAATTCACTTCTACTTCTGGAATATCTAGCTGGCTATGAAGGCCCTGACCAATATTTCCTAAAACTTACAAACATTTTATAAGACTTGCATATATTTTATACAATTGAATTTCTTATGATGTGACTTAGGAGTTATGGGCAAGACATTCACACTTTGATGTCAGGAATTTTATATATCAGCAGCTCTAGTGCATGGCACACAAACACTAAATGCTTGAACAAAATCTAGTTTCCTGCCTTCCTATGGCTCAGGAGATTCAAAATATCAGAGAAGATGAATATTATCAAAACTTGTGGCCACCACTTAATAGCATGATCATCTGGAGAGACTAAAGGCTTTACCCGGGGCCAAGGCTGTAAATGACCTACAGTCAACAAACCTTACAGACTTGAAGCTGAGTCCCTGGTTAAATAGGCATGTAGATGACACTTTTCTATCTTTAAATGTGGTGGGGATGGGATGGGGGGTTGAAGTCAGCAGATTTAAATTCACTTTATAGTGAAACTAGCATCTAATCCTGGTGGCAAAACCTGGACACACCACTACACTCAAATTCTAAAATCAACAGCTGTGAGGTAGAGGTCTCAAACCAAGCATGAATAATCACCATTCTTTTTAAGTGGTTTTATTACTTAAGAAATTTGCCCATGATTAGTGTGATTGAAAATGCCACTTTAACTGCAGTTGTAAAGTTCCTCTTGATTCCTTATTGGGGTAAGAGACAGTTACTACTTTAAAAGACTTCACTATCCACAGCACTTTAAATGCCCAGAGAGTTTTATCCTGTCATAGGAGGCGCACTCAAGAGCTTTTCTATGAAGAAAGCTAATGGAACCCAGAATGAATTAGCCCATTAGTAAAAGTTCCTGTTAGTCCCTTGCATAATAAACAAGAGTTCATGTTAGTTTCTTGCACCATGTGTTCTAGATAAGGGCAGCCTTTGAAGCCATATGGCCAGCAAAATCAGCATGCCAGTGTTTCCTGGCATGATGAGAACATCACTGTGATGAGCTTTTCATCCAAGGTCTGAATGGAGTGGCAGAAAAACTATTCTGATCTATGCTGTCTCATTTCTAGATAATCCGAGGATAAAGCGTGGACTATCTCCTGTAACTTACTCTTTGAACCTTATTATCTTATCCTATTCACCCCACTGAATTGCTTTTACAAAATTTATCTTGGGGGAGGGGCATTTGTCATCAGCAGGTCCAAAACCACTTACTGCATCCTGCTGTTGCAATGTCTAGTAAACTCCAGTTGAGGACATTACCCTAGGCTTCTGTCTTGTGAAGGCATGAGGAGACTGAGTGACAGAAAGGAGTCTGCTTTTCATGAGTGACTTTGTCCTACTGTAAACAATGAAAATCAACATCGTGATTATTTTCTTCTCCATGAATGACCTTGTATCGTTCTGAATTATTTTCACCTTAAATCCATTAATTGAAGGTTATTATTTTCAAAATACTGCTTAAATATCCCTTCTGCAACTTTAACAAGTACTCTAAAACTAGACCTCTTTTAAAAATGATACATTTTGTAAATGGAAAGAAACAGTAATACCAATTTTGAAAAGACTGTTGATGTCACTGTGGTTTATTAGGTAAATACAAAGTATAGGCTTTTGCATTTTTTAAAAAGCAAAACCAAAGAGATTAGAAACCAAGTACACATATCCTCTTTAGAAGAGAAACATAACTCAGTTTTAACAATTAGGCACTTAAAAATGTAAATGTAAGATAACATTTTAGAAGTATAAACTATATTTACACTCCTAAATTCCTCCTGAAATGTTTACAAACACAAAATCACAAGCATGAAAAACAAATTTCCTCTTTATCAGAAAAGGAACCTGAATTCAAATACAATATGATAAACCAATGATTAAGGTACTGGTGGGTAGGAGAAAAGAGCTTCTGAAATTTACATATTTGATTTAAATGTAAGCATTTCATAAAACTATCACAATAGCATACAGTAGATATCATAATGAAAAATATATGTCAGGAAAATAATGAATTCTAGACTTAAAATTTTACTTTACAACAAGGCACTTAACACGTGGAAACAGTACAGTAAATTTCCAAAAGAACACAATTGGCTACCTCTCATATCTTGTAGTATTTCTTTTGTGAATATACGGTAACATAACCATACATTTTGCAGCATTAATCATTGCATAGGAAGTAAATTAAATAATGAATTCCAACTTGGCAACTAGATTAGTTTATATTCATAGTTTCCTCTTTTTCTTTTAAAGGACAGTTTTAAATAATTCCACAATAAAGCACTCTTCTCATTCATGATTTATTTAGAACACAGCATATATTAATGAGTAATAAAATATATCAGAACTTATAAGGTGAATATCTGTATAAAAACTTATCTTTGGGTACCATTGACATGATTTTCAGTGTTTGGGTGTTGAAGTCAAGAGCACTTCTTAATAGAAGAAATATTTTTAGCAACTGAGTTAAAGGAGTTAAGTTATTGCAACACAAGGACACTTAAAACAAAAATACCAAAAATCTTTACATATATAAATAGAAAAGCCTTCAACACATGGCATATAACTTATAATATGCTTGATTTAAACATGTAAACTCATTTATTAAGAGATTCCTTCTTACAATTCCTTAGACTACAGAGGCTAGTGTGTTAAGACTGGCTTAAAGTTTTAATCAGTTTACAGTGCAAAACAAAAACAAAAAAGAATTAAGAAAGAAATGGTCAAACTATTTGAGGGGCAAGACGTGAACTTTCAATGAAAAAAAGAAACTGCATGAGTTCTATCATGTTAAAAAAAAAAAAAAACCAAGACAACAAATTTTGTGTTTCAAAGTAAACAAAATATAGGTAGTTATAAAGGGAGACAGTAATGATTGTGATCATGAGAGGTAAAAATGTTCTACAAATTTTCTTTGATCAAATGGATAAAAGCTTAGAATTACAATTCCTTAGATAATCTGAGCACATTTTACCTTTGGAAAAGGTTTAAAATGCTTTTAAAATAATTCATTTCACATGAAATTTTCAGATTATTGGCAAACATAACAAAAATCAAATGCCTTTTAAAAACTTGAAAATACATTTTAAAAGTGGTGTTTATGTTCCAAGTCATAGAGTGTATTGCCACAAGGGGTCACTGGTAATACAGCAAAGAACCCGAATGCAGTGTCACCCACAAACCAGAGTAGACTCGATGCTCACTCTCAAAACAGCCTTCCTTCCACAGCCAAACTTGTTTCTCAAGATGCCAGTAAATTAAGTTCAGTAAATTAAATTCACTATTAGTTCAAGTGGACTCAGGGAAGGATGCTTTATTTTCAGATCTAGTGGAGGAGTGCAAAAGTAGAATCTGAAGGAACTTCATTTGAAAGCATTTACAAAAAAATGTGGTATACTCTATAGGAATTATAGGCATTTCTCAGACAACCTAAATTACAGGAAAAGCTTCAAACAGGAGCACAGACTTAGAAAAAACAAGGATAATATGTATCTTAATTCGCAAAGAACAGGTGCTCCAAACATTTACCATTTCAAAGGCAAGATCATACTTGTTTCATATCCCAAAGTGGCACATTGGGTTGAAGCTCAAGTTTGCTTTCCTGCATGTAAATGGGTTTCACTATTTGTTTTATTATTCCCCATCTTGAAATATTGACTCCCTCACCGTTATTTTCAAACCATGGATTTCAATGACATGGCAGCAGCATTGTCCATGCTGGCATCATGTCTTTAAAGTTCTTTAAAAGGTGATTTTTGGCCGGGCGCAGTGGCTTACGCCTGTAATCCCAGCACTTTGGGAGGCCGAGGCAGGTGGATCACGAGGTCAAGAGATCGAGACCATCCTGGTCAACATGGTGAAACCCCATCTCTACTAAAAATACAAAAAACTAGCTGGGCATGGTGGCGCATGCCTGTAGTCCCGGCTACTCGGGAGGCTGAGGCAGGAGAAGTGCCTGAACCCAGGAGGTGGAGGTTGCGGTGAGCCAAGATCGCGCTATTGCACTCCAGCCTGGGTAACAAGAGCGAAACTCCGTCTCAAAAAAAAAAAAAAAAAAAGGTGATTTTTTAAATTAAAAAACTGGATTACTTGACTAAAATACAAGGCTTACTGTTTCAAGGGTGTGTAGTAATTGGTACACAATGGTTTTTTAAAATTAGGTTTAAACACTTTTCCTTATTCAATAGAAGAAAAGTGGGTTATCCAGACACAGCTGAATAAGGCTCTAAGATGTATCAGGTTGTTTTATTTGAATTAGAGGCTCAATGAAAATACCAGTGTTCAGAGAGCAAAACCCAGGCTTCTGTGTCAGATGATTTTCCTCATTATCGAGTAACAGGAACTTAAAAAACAGTGTTTTCAAGCAGAACACCTTGTTCTCGCACAAGTGTTGCTATTTAATAAATGAACATAAGTGAACATTATATAGAATTATGTCTAAACTCATCAGGTAAACTACATATGTGTTAATTATTGGTGTATTTAATAAGAAATACCAGAAAATTCCTTGTGCTTCAAAACCTGCCAACGATGTTTGGGGTTTTAATTCTTGTTTAAAGTAACAGAATTAAAGAGTCTTGCTTCATGACTTTAAATTCAACTATGTTTTCTTTAGTGACTACTCTATGACACACAGAAAAAGCCATTCTGAAAACATACACAGGATTTTAGCACCGAAGGATGTTGACCCTTCTGAACGATTGGTATTGTGCTTTTCTCAAGTAATTTAAAGGTCAATTTTGTGTAATAAAGGCTGACTAGTTTATAATGATAAATTTGGGGATGTTTTCCATTTTAAATGAAAGAAAAATTTCACCTTCAATATAAACATACTGCCTTCTTCTGCCCACATTGGCCTCTCTACCCTCTGCCCTAGTGTTAATAATTTTGTAACCTTAAAACTTTCCAAGGTTTCTAGAAGTCTTGCAAATTGAGCTTCCAGTAGTTAAGAAATGAAGCCAGGAATTGTTCAAAAGATCCAATAGCATTAAATAATGCACTAAATCTGATAACATAAATCCGATCAATGTTTTAAAATCTATTTTTTGGCATCACCTTAAAGAAATTTAGAAACAGTTATCCCCCTTTACTGTGTAGCCGTCACTCACACACTGATTCTGAGGGTATGTTATAGTGCAGCACCATGTTATCATTTTCACAGGGTAAAAGTAAAATTACTCAATTGTGGCATATGTCCCTAGCACTAGTTTATGAGAAGCTGAGTCTCTTGCTAAAAGCAAGGACACATTAACTTTCAGGCTCCATCTTGTTTTTCCATAAACCACAACCATAAGAAGGACGAAATCATGACCAAATATATTTCTGCACTCCAATTAGGAGCCCTAAAATTGATCTCACACCAGGGCCTGACCTGGAAGGGAAACAGCCTGATTTCCCACGTGGCATAAGCCTGAGTTGACACACACATTTTCAGCTGTGCTAGAAGAGCTGACTGCCCTGGGGTACCAGATACAAATTTATGAGGCAGATGGCATCTATGTGTGTACTCAACGGCCAGTCATTAGCAGAAACAACCTCATGTTTCCTGTGTATCTGTCACAGAGATTTTAAAGTGAAACATTTACACACACGTAAAATCTGTGGGGTGTGTCAAATACTTTCATGTTTACTTGGATCATCCTTCCTTTTTAAGATAAAATGATCTGTTAAAAACAAAAGAAAACAAAAAGTTTAAAGTGCTGCACACTGGGTGGCAGCAGCAGTGTGCACTCCCGACTCAATCCTAACTTTCCCCATGACAGGGTAGAAACAAAATTCACCCAAAGCTGACGCACAACCCACCGATCTCCCCCTTGCTAAACCTAATGCTAAAAACCACTCTCGACATTAGGTTGTTCTATTTACACAGTGGCTGTAGATGTCCAGATATTTTATTTAAAATATTAACACATTCTTCTGATCTTGAGAGGAAAAATATCCTGAAAAAATTCTGAAGCAGAGGGTCTCAGTGGACAAAGAAGAAAGAAAAGAGGAATATGTTCTTTGGCACCTCTTTAACAAGCTCATTAGTAAAGTCCCAGGGTGGGGGCTTGTCACCAATGAATGAAGAGCTGCAAGAGAATGTATCTTTCTCAGGATGAAGAAGAAAACCAGTCAGAGGGTAATACTTTGTTCATTTTTCTAATCATTTACACAAAATTTGGTCCGTTTCTTCATTTACCAGTCAGTTCTCCTAAAATAAAAAACAAAACTATACCTTTGGTTACAGCGTTAACTCTTTTGGTGTAAGAGCTGATGCCTTTGTTTTGCTCCTCAGGTAGATTTCTCATTGTCTTCACCAATCTTCTGAACCCGTGAATACTTTTTGCATGATGATTTGAAGCAGCCAGGAGGCCAAGACAGCGGCCAGGAGAAGCAGCAAGGAATTGAGCCTTGGACATTTTTCTCAAAAAAATAAAAGATGGGGAACCACCATGCTCGAGATAAGAAATTAGTCTGTGAAGAGACCTTCAAGTTCTGCAAATGGTAGACAAAAAAGTAAAATGAGTCATATCTTTCTTGATTTGCAGCGTAATTATTTTCTTAAGTTGTCATTCACTGTATCCTAGGGAAAACCAGAATTCAGATCACATGGCAGTAATGATTTTCATGTCCTTTCCCTAACTCTACCGTGACTCTGGTCCCCTAACACACCTAGATGTCTTTCCTTCCTTTGTGGCTCGTGCAATTTTTGCTGCCTGCAATTTCGGTAAGAATGGAGACTGAGGGAATGGATGTCAAAATTATTCTGGCGGAGTAATTTTCAGGATGTGTGAGTGATCAAATCTAGGGGCCAAGCAAGTCAAGGAGTGAAAGAAAAGCTCAGAAGGTTGAATACATTTAAGAGGAAAGATAAAAATTTTGGTTCAGTGGTGTCAGTCGTCATCTAGATGGAAGCGTAAGGAGGAAGATGGAAATAGGAGACTATAAAAAGGAAACAGAGCTGCAAAGAGAAATAAAGTAATCCAGAGAAAGAGCATTTATTAGTGGACACCAAGAGTTGGATGTAGATTTGGAAAAGCCATATTTCAGTTGCTCACAAATTCTCCAAATTAACAATATGGCAAGTCTATTCAAAGATAAGTAAGTCATGGTACATAGACCAAGAGTAGGAGAAAACAGAGATGGGGAGGAATAATTCTGCCTTGGGACCAAGGAAGACAGCAAGAGTTAGAGAAGGCTTCCCAGAAGAGGTGGCATTTAAACTAGCTCTTTAAGTATGAATGGGAGAAGAAAGAAGAGCGTATCTGGAAACAAGGAAGCAGCAGAAGCAAATAAGGAAGAATTGGAAGGGAAGCCAGAGAGCACCACTATCACCAGAGGATATACCAAATCCAGTAATTCATAAGCTATTTATTTTGTGTCATTTAAAAAAAATAGCTGTTACCGGCTGGGTGCAGTGGCTCCTGCCTGTAATCCTAGCACTTTGGGAGGCCAAGGCTGGAGGATCACTTGAGGTCAGGAGTTCAAGACCAGCCTGGCCAAAATGGTGAAACCCTGTCTCTACTAAAAATACAAAATAAAAATTAGCCAGACATGGTGCCGTGCACCTGTAATCCCAGCTATTTGGGAGACTGAAGCACAAGAATCACTTGAACCTGGGAGATGGAGGTTACAGTGAGCCAAGATTGTGCCACTGTACTCTAGCCTGGGCAATAGAGCGAGACTCTGTCTCAAAAAAAAAAAAAAAAAAAAAAACCTTTTACCTTCTCCTTCTCCTTAAAATGAATTTAAGTTGAAGGCAGGAATTATGTCTTATTCAGCTGCACTACAATGCTTTTACAGAGAAGTTTCCTAAATTTTAATTTAGTACATATATTTCTTCAATTCTAGTATAAATGACCTCAATTAGTAACACACTGTGCTCTATAACCTTATGGCATTTTAATCCATAAATGGCATTTACATTTGTGAAGTTCTTTGCTTTATTTTAAAAAACAGTAATGGATATATGTTTAAGTGAATGGACCGAAGCCACACATTTGAGTGGCAACATCAGTTATCCCCATTAAGCTATCTAAAACTCCACAACATAAAATGGATCCACTGCATTAAAAGAAAAGAAATTATCCAAGCATCTTCACTGCTCTCACCTTTTCATTGGCCATTGAATGGTACCACCAAAACAGCCGTGTTGTGATATAATAAGCAATGATCACATCGATAGTGTAGTGTTCATGTGCTACAAGAATACAGATGATCCCGGCGGCACTCAGCAGCCAGCAGATTAAATGATACCACCAGAAGTGACGAGGCGAATCTGGACAGTAGAAAAATTAAGAGTTAATAAGATTCCCAGAGATAAATTTAATGATTGCAGTCTGTCCTAACGACCTTAAGTAGAATAACCCAGGATCAGGAAGTCACCAGAAGGAGAAAACTGATAACCTAAACTGAGTCACTATGAATTGCCCAGGATCTGCTCAGGTCAGAGGGAGGCAGAGGGGCTCCCTGGCAGCAAGTGTAATAGTCATTCGCTGGGGAAGCTGGTAACACTAGACATTCTAGGCCTTGCCCATGTGAATAAGCTGTTTAATAAGAAAGGGAACAGAATTGTTTCTTATTAGGTTGGCTGAAATTGCTGTATATTGACTCACATAAAGCAGCCACTTTCCCACTGGAAAGAAAGATAGTAGGGGTCAAAAGAAGAGGTGGTTGTCTATGAAAATAGAGGGGTGGAAATAGGAAAGCAGGAGTAATTTCAGGTTTTAAATTTATATTATTTCTCCAGGGGTATGTGTAGGGTAAGCATGTTCATGTCAGAAGGAATGGCATTGTGGCTAGCAATATTTTGATTCTCAGCAATTTTACACTGTTACTGCCAATAGCAACTATAAAACATTCCCTCTGTAAAGGTTAAGATTCCTGACCATTCACTTATGGACTCAGCCTTCCTAGTAAGGTCACTTAAAAGTTCATTGTCCTTACCAGCTGTAAGAGACAACTATGGCACTCACTGGTTTAAACATGATGGTCCTCCCCTTCTCACAGATGTGTTAAATGACAAATATAATTGAAACCAGAGTTCATCTCTTAATAACTTGGTAATCTGTTTTATTTTAAAGCTGTATTAGCTCACAATAAAAGTCCAATAAGCTGAAATTGATTTCATATTTAACTATGTTTACATTCATAGTGATATTTACTTTCACATGTAGAAGGGTGATTGAATAGCAAAAGGATCCATTTCCAGGACTAACTTTATTTATTTATTTATTTAGAGACAGAGTTTCACTCCTGTCACCCATGCTGGAGTACAATGGTGTGGTCTCAGCTCACTGCAACTTCTGCCTCCTGGGTTCAAATGATTCTTCTGCTTTAGCCTCCCGAATAGCTGGGATTACAGGTGTGCACCATTATGCCAAGCTAATTTTGTATTGTTAGTAGAGATGGGGTTTCACCATGTTGGCCAGTCTGGTCTTGAACTCCTGACCTCAGGTGACCTGCCTGCCTTGGCCTCCCAAAGTGCTGGGATTACAGGCACGGGCCACTGCACCCAGCCCATTTCCAGAACTTTAAATGAAATACCAAATCAGGTATCATTCAAATATAATTTTTTGCTAAAATTAGCTATTGCTCTGTTTGTCCCAAATGGAACAGTAAGAAAATAAAACTGTATTGCCTTTTAAAGTCTGACTTTCTAATTTTGGATATATTCCTCATTACTTGTCAGTTACTTCATTCTGCCACTAAGTTCTGGCAGACAACTCATGGAATCTCAGAATTGTAATGGGAGAGGACTTACTCTTGCAGTTTTGGGGGCCAGATCCAGTCTCCATAACTGTTATGTTAGGCTTGAGACGTTAAAAATTGAACCGACATTGAGAAATCTGGAGGGCTAACAAAATACACATTCTCCAGCACCTCAGACCGTACCCTTCCCTAAGGTCTCTTAGCAACCCTGCTTCCCTACTTACAGGTCATCTGGTATTTACCTTAGAAGTTCAAAATGTTTGGGCAAACTAGAGCCATTTTGCATTTGTTTATTCACAAGAAGTCAAGCTGAAGTAGGTATAGAGGTGGCCTGAATCTTCATTTTCCTACTCATGGGATTGCAAGTGGATTTTAGGAATGGCTGGAAACCCCAGCAGTGCTTTCTCATAAAAATGTATTTCCGATTATGCTCTACCACATTGGGCTCACCACTCATTAACAGAACATTGGCTGGCCCAAAGAAAAGACTGAATAGAAGCTGTTTTGAAATAGAAAAGGAAAAATGGTAATACTCTTATTTTCTCATTCATCCCATAGGGTTAACAACGAGCTAGACTCCAACACAAATAATAGTTAACTTCACCGTATGTGTCGGATGCTAGCCCTAGGGGTCATGAAATAATAGAGACAATGGACTTGGTAGGGTGGCCAGGTAAAAACCCAAAAATCTGTTCTCTACTAGCCAGTTGTTTGGCACTAACAGCTAGTCTGATTTCTCCTGGCTAATTTTATCAGGAACCTACGCGCTAATTATAATATTTGCATGACTGTACGAAGCACTCCCTTGCTAATCCCCAAATGGTCTTGGTGCCACATTTTCATGTGCTCCCACAACTAAATTTAAATCTACTCATGACAACAGAGCAAACAAGGAAAGAGTCCAAACTGATCAAAAGGCAGGAAAGTAAAAAAATATATAAATGATGCATCTAATTCTAGAAGCAGACTTTTCAAAGAAACCACTGGAACCGCTACTTACGCAGAACAAGAACATACATATAATTTAGAAGATAAATGTTTTTCTTAATTGCATAGAAAAAATAGACAGAAACATGAAATGTTCTACTTACATACAGAACTGACTATAAAACAGAGTTTAAGTATTACAGATTTGCCCTTCTATGTCTCATCAAATATTGGAGAAAGCAGAATGTTATTCCTTGCATGCAACGTGTAAATTTACACAATTTTAGAAACCTCTAGTCAAAATCATGTCTTAGGAAAAAAACGTCTCTACATACTGTGTGGCCTTCATTAAAGTACAAAATCAATCACAAGTTGCCTTTCTGTTGCTCTGAGGCGAAAGAATGTACAATAAAGAGCAATGCCACTGCTTATAGATAAGTAGACTATTCTTTGGCAATACAATAGAGTCAACCAGCTTGAATATCCAAAATTCTGAACAGAGCCAAGAAATTAAGGGCAAAACCTCTGGATTCAGCTTGCCTCAACCTGAATACCTGCCTCTCCAAATGATGGCTGTGCACTGTGGCCAAGTCACTTCCTTTATGCTTAAGTTTACTCACCTGGAAAATGGGAAAAAATAGTGCATCCCTCAGAGGGTGAATGAAAGGATCAAATGAGTTAATTTACATCAAGACCCTAGAATAGTGCCTGGGAAAGAGTAAGTATTGTCTATTTGTTATTATTGTTGATGATATGGTTTGGCTGTGTCCCCACCCAAATCTCATCTTAAATTGTTGCTCCCATAATTCCCATGTGTTGTGGGAGGGACCTGGTGGGAGATAATCGAATCATGGGGTTGGCTTCCCCCATACTGGTCTTGTGGTAATAAGTAAGTCTCACAAGATCTGACGGTTTTATAAGGGAAAACCCCTTTTGCTTGGTTCTCATTCTCTCTTGTCTGCCGCCATGTAAGATGTGCCTTTTGCCTTCCACCATGATTGTAAGGCGTCCTCAGCCACATGGATCTGTGAGTCCATTAAACCACTTTTTCTTTATAAAGTCTTTATCAGCAGCATGAAAACAGACTAATACAGTTAATATCAGTTGGTTTTCGGTTATTTTAGAAAACTGAATCGCAGTTTCCTGGGAGTGGTTTTTATTACCTTAAACCTACAGTGCCTTCACTCTGAAATGCACCTCTTCCCCCACCTCCACCCTCATCCCCATCTTCTTCTGTAAGTTTTTTATGATCCTCAGATTGGAGAGAAGATCCTAAACTCAAATGTACATCTGGACTAGAAAATGACTGATCTAACACAGCATACTGATGGAAATTTCCTTGGCAAAAGTTAGAGTTAGAACCATAGCAACATATATCATTCTGCTCAATCCCCCAGAAGCAATAACTCAACATTAGAAATAGAGTGACTAAATTTAACGAAGAGACCATCCTCTGATGATGTGCAGAGACAGATCCAGGTCCCACCCCACCACCCTAAGAGTGTGAGGATAGAAATAAGGGAAAAGGTGCAGAGCCTTCAGCTTTTAAGTCAAGTATGATGAAGACCCCACACGTATCCCACAACTTTCCCTATTGCAGATCTGTATGTAGAATCTACAAAGTAAGGAACAGAAAGATGCTACAATTCTCACAAAAAAGACTTGATCTCATCTACCACAGAGAACTTTTGCCCTCAAAGCAGAACTTAAACCGAATACCCCAGGTAATCAAAGGGGCAATAATTCACTTCTGCACCACTGAAGATAACTCTCGACTTCCACACCACCATTCAATTAGGATATTCCTCTTTGGATTAACAAAGGGCTGAGAGAGGAGGAAAAAGCAAGGAGGACAGCGGAGGGGAAGCTGCCTTCTGCTGCTCTCTGCTGAAAGACCTCCTTTTAAATATGCCAATGAAGAGGATTCAGATAAACCTCTAAAAAACACTGGCGTGAGGTAACTTGGAACTAAAGATGAAGGGTAACACTGACCAGCTTTGCAAACACAAACGAAGAAGTGTTATTACTTCAAAAGGATTTTGAGGTAATAGGCCTAAATATAGAAAACCTCGGAAATATATAAAAATGGGATCTACTGGGCAGCTGAAACGGTACAACTCTACAAAGAACAAGGCTTATTTCTGCCATAAAACCTACTAGAAAACCCAAGGATTTTGTATAATGTGAACTAAGCATATAAATATAGAAAGAGGTTTTTATTTCTTGCCTCCACATTTCTTCTTGAGAAGAAAATGATTGGTATTAGCAAAATGGTCCATGAAGACTCCTATGAAAGCATAGAAAGTGCTGGAAGATGATGAAATTAGAATAAAGTGGGGCATGGAAATGTTTTAAAAAGGGGAACATAACTGAATTATTTCAAATGCTAGAATGGAAGTGTCATACAAACAATTCAAAGGCCATTACAACTGTCTTTAGAAAGTACCAATCTTTTTTGCAATAAAATTAACAATTAGTTCCAATAGTAAGATAGCTTTTCATACCTTAAGAAGTACTAACCAAGAAGGGAGATGTTTTAAAGGCATGTTAAATACTAGAGAGAAGCCAGGGCCAGGTTTTAAGCCTTCAGGTTCAGATCACATATAACTAGTTGAAATGATATAAATATAAATACACACACACATACACACACACCTCTGTCTCTTTCGCAGCTTATCAATCCCAAGAGAATAAGGGCTCCTATCAATTTCAGGTCCGGGGCTCCCTCCCACTACAGCTATCAGTTCAGTGGGAATGGGCTATTACTTACATTCTTTGATGAACAAATAAGTCAGTGTCAGCGTAACTGTGTGACCACTGAAGAGGAAGTCTCCACACAAGATATGTGATCCAGTTATGGACAATCCACCACCAGAAATCAATCGTAGAATTCGCTGTACTTTTGCCTGAGAGTCTCCATTGAGCTGAATGACACAAGAAAATTAAGAAGGGAATTTACAAGCGGCTAAAATCATGTTTCAGTCTAATTGTGTGACTCTTAGGTCACCGGGTTGTGATTTTCTTTTCCTTTTTAACTTAAAAATTCAAAAAGAATTCAAGGAGAAGCTCCTTAAAGTGGGTTTTATTCACTTATCGGCAAGTTTTATTGACATGTTTTAAATTATTCAATATGTTACTAATAATATGTCTTAGTGGTGGTGTGTCCTTGGGCAAAGCTTTTAAAAATATTAATAACTGATGACTTCACCATAGCTGTGTGCTAAAAAGCCGATCAAAGCTACTTTCTTTCCTTTTTGCAGGGGGAAGTGAGGGTTTTGAATGGTTAATATTTGATTCGGCTACATACCACATTACCGATATTCTCTACAGTATATTGGTACCTTGTATTAGGCGGGCAGCCTAAAGTGTACAGATATATAGCTGTATTAATGTCTGATCAAAACATTTCCAAGTAAGAAGAGGAGCTGCAACTCATTAATTTACATAAGTTTGTAAATGATGGATTAGGGATGTACTGGCAGCTTTAAAAATGAGTAGCTTTGATTAGGAAAAACATCCCCTAACGAAATAGCCTGTGTGCTATGGCAGGAGGCTGAGAGAGCTATTTTGGACAAGGGGGCAGCAGCCCCACAAAGCCACTGTGATGACATGAGAAACAATGCTGGGCTAGGGTAGGGGCCGGAGAGCTGTGTACCCCATCAAAATCTAATCATACAGGAAGGAGTTGGTCAAAACTGCAGGCACAGAAAATTGGAATACTGAACTACCAAGGGCCTAGATAGGATGGCGGGTTCAGATCAGATGAGTAAAAAGCAAATTGGTTGAGAAAATCAAAGAAAAATGCTCAGAAAAAAATCATGTAATAGAATACATGGAAGAGAAATACAGAAAGACTTTTTGTTTGTTTGTTTGCTTATTTGTTTTGAGACAGGGTCTTGCTCTTTCACCCAGGCTGGAGCGCAACAGGTGGTACATTAGGTATAGGAGAGACCAACTTGGCTGCTGCCAAACAGGAAACCTTATCATCTACACTGTTTCTTCCATTAAAAAGGTAAGTACCTGAGGTCAGGAGTTCAAGACCAGCCTGATCAACATGGAGAAACCCCGTCTCTACTATGAAAAAAAAAAAAAAATTAGCCAGGCATGGTGGTGCATGCCTGTAACATGCTTGTAATCCCAGCTACTCAGGAGGCTGAGGCAGAAGAATCACTTGAACGCACGAGGCGGAAGTTGCAGTGAGCCAACATTCCACCATTGCACTCCAGCTTGGGCAATAAGAGCGAAACTCCGTCTCAAAAACAAAAAAAAAGACAAAAAAAGTCTTTGGCCACCTATGGCCAAGGTGAGGGACAGCTAGCCCCAGAATGCTTTCTCAAGAAATGGGAATATTGCTGACCCAGCCAAACATTCTTATATGTGGAAAAAATAGGTTTGCAAATCTAAATCATTTCATGTAATCATTTTATAATAAAACTGGGCCAACACTTATCTAAACATACTTTGAAGAACACAAATTGTCTGACTGTAAATTAAAGCTTGGGCTGGTGTTGAAGCAAATTGTAAGCAAAAGGTTAAACGTGAACCATAGGATACATAAGGGAGAAGGCACTGGAAAACTATGAAAGCAAAGCTTTCACTGTGATGGCTCTTGTGAGCACGCCTGGTGAGTTACAAGTTGTACAGGCATCAATTACTATAATTGTAATTGGCTTCTATATACAAAGCTCTGCCATTGCTTAGAGTCATGAAGGATATTCTATAGAGCCAGCAACACAGGACACAATTAGGTTATCTAATAGTTTTGTAACCATAAAAATCTAAGCAGCACTCAAAGCCAGCAGATGAACTAAATTTAGAACACAACTCGGACGCCTGTTCTGTAACACCACCTCACCTCTAGTCAAACTAAGTCATTTGTGTTTGCTTTACTGAGCCATGATTCAGGCATGTATGGATTGCTTATGCTTCAGGAAGAGGTCCTGACAAGTAAACCTGGGAGATGATTAGTAAAGATGTTACGAGGTTCCACTATGACTATTTGTAGCTTGGCTATCCATTGGCACTGATGTGGCTTCTAAGGTTGCAACTCTTCCACGAAGGACAATCTTTAATTTGCTTTCTTTCTGTAATCATAGCAATTCATCCCTGCAAACCTCAGACGTTACTATGATGGGCTTGCCTTCCTTTCTGTGGCCATTTCTCCATTTAACACATTGCAATAGCTCCTTAGAAGTGTTTATTACACTTCTGAACTTCTCCCACGCCTTAAATTAGCTTCACTAAAAATCAGCCAGTGTTTAAATTCAATATGTACACTGTTTTAATTACGGATATTTTCTGCTTTGATGGCTTTGGAAAAGTATAGCTTCTCCAAACCACACCTATATTTGGTGAGGGAGACTGTGGACATCTTCAGAGAAGCTCTATTTTTCTTTCACCTCAGACATCTGGTTAGTGTTCAGTAAAATATGATGTTAGACTTCATTCCTTTGTCCAGAAAGCACGTGATTTGTAATTTTCCATTTTATAAACCAAGGTGCACTGGAGTCTGAGATGATTACAGCTCTCTCAAGAACTCAACCTGGAGAAACTATAATTCCTGCTTAGGATGGTTTCAGAAAATATTCTCACAAACTATCTCAGTCAAAGGCCACTCTATCTTTCCAGCTGCTAAAAACCTTGGGGTCATCCTTGACTTCTTTCTCTCAAACCCATATCCAACTTATTAGCATATCCTATATCCTGACCTGAACAACTTCTCATTATTTCCACTGCCACCACTAAGGCTGAAGTTCCCATACTGGGCTGCAAGACCCTATATAACCTGTGGTCTGCATACCTCCACCCTTCACAACTCCACTCAGACACACCGGCCTCTCGACTCTTCCTTTAACCCAGTGTAAATAAGCAATGTTTTATCCTGGAGCTCTCATCTCACCCACATGGCTCACTTTGTCTTGGTTCCTGCCCAAATGCTTTCTTATTAAAGAAGCCCTTCCTGACCTCTATATCAAATAGTTCCTACCCTCCAGCACCATTTCACCTTACTCAGCTCTGCTGTTTTCCATCTGACAATCACTGACTTATCATCATGTGACAAATTATGAATTTGTTTGTAATTTGTCATTCCTCAGTAGAATATAAGCTCCAGAAGAGGGACTTTGTTTTGGTTACCAAAATCCCTGGTACATAACCTTAATGCTTGTAGAATGAATACATTAATGAATAAGTAAATGAGAGGGTAAAAAAGCAGAGTCGAACCGCCAATGGTAATTTTCAGTTAGTAGACAATAAATTTTTTTTAGCACAAAAGATATATAATTTATAAATACATTTTAATTTTCCCCCCCAAATCTAAATAGAAAATAGAAAAGATGCTAAATTTCAGTTAACACATAAGAAGTGTCTAAAAGAATGTATAATAGAGGGTAGGTGTTCAATAACTGTTTTCCTGATTCCTTCTAAGTGCTAATTTGGAGGTACTTACCTTTGGAGCACACTGGAAATGCATTCCAGGCACAGGTAGAGTAGTAACATACATTGTAATGCAGCGATACAGGTATAAAGTTCCAATAATAAAAAAGAATCTGCGCCCCACTATTGACCTAAAGGGAAAAACATAGATGGGGAAAAACAAGTTTACTAGTTGTTTTTATTCCTAATGAAAAATAAAACAATGTTTAACAGGATAAAGAATAATCAGTACAGAATGGCATTAACAAACAAACCACAGTTTCACAGAGTTTAAAGGCTTATTTGTGAGTTGCCCATCACTACAGTTCCATGGAGAGATTGCACCACAGTTTTCAGAAATGAAGATTCACATACTGCAATAAATGGACACGTGTGTGTGTGTGTGTGTGTGTGTGTGTGTGTGGTGGGGGAACTAAAGTAGACAGTCTACATAATCACCTCTCCTCAAAGTCACTCTTTGCCAGAGAATTCAATGAAGCTGTCTATATTTTCAGTCAACTCACTGCATTAATAAAAACCTCTCTTGAGAACATATGAAAGGAATAAGCAAGCCACAGTAACAGTGGAATTAACTAATAAGCCAAGGTGACATTACATAATTGGACACATAGGGAAATGTGACAACACATCTAACCCATGGTATATAAGCAGGGTTTATTTGAGGACCATCCGAAGGTATTCTGACCACACAGGCATGAACTATTTTCTCTATGACTAAATAGACTTTCAAAAAACTCTATCTTGAAAATGTTCAAAGTGTCCTCATACAGTTAATCACATTTAATAGTGAAGTTGTAAGCGGACTGATTTATTTAATCTTGATCAATAAAAGGGCAAAAAAATTCCCACAAGTCCTTTTTCACTTTATATTTCTGTGGGAAGAAAGCTGTCTTAACTAACATTAGTCTCTGTGCTTTACGACCTGGGTCCTCAGCCTAATGCAGGCTTCCAAGTAGATGACTGAGGATCCTGTCTTCAAAATGGAAGGGCTCTGCCATTGTACCACAGCCTCATGGGTGTATGTGAATGGGCATCATGGGTCTGAATGTCCTCAGTCCAGCTGAACAGGACAGCCCCCTTTCTGTTATATAGTGAGGTCTATAAGCTCTGGGCTCTGGGATTAAGAGATGAGTGGGACTCTGCATAAAGCCGCTAGACTTGCTAGGTGTAACTTCCTTAGTACATAAAACATATTACTCTAGGTCTTTCATTTTCAGAGCTCTCAAGCTTTTAAGACTGGTAGTGATCAAAGACTTCTGGAAAAACAGGCAGTTTCAGGTAATGTGGCATATTTTAAGTTTTCCGTAAGTTGTGGTTCTGACATGAATCAAGGTCTAATTCAGGTAACATTTGGAACTTCTAATTTGAAGAACTATGTATAAATATATAGTTTAACTGTCTGTTTCCAACAGCTATTTTAAGAATATTTCAGGGTTTCTGGGGTCAAAAAAAAATAGAAGGGAACACCACCTAGACTGGTAGATGAGAGCATTGATTTATCCCAAGGCATTTCCTTAAAGGCTTGCTATTCTAGCTCTGAAAAGGAGCAGGTAATAAACAGTGCTGAGTTTCTCCCCCTGGTTAAGGGAAAACTGATTCAGCCTTTGATTCAACCCCAGGTTCCAAAAGAGTGCTGTTTTGAATTGTGCTCCATGCTGTTAGACAAGGTGAATAAGCAGAAATTATTATGTCAATTACATTCATTCCAGCATTCTGAGTTCAGCTGTACTCAGAACTGAAAACTAACTTAGAAGGTAAAGATGTACTCTACAGCCATATTTAGAAAAAGAACTACTGCTAATGATTTTTCCCATAGCTTTGAAAGGTGCTTTTAAAAGAGGGAGAGAACAAGCAAGAGTTCTCATTCAGCTGGGATGTTCAAAACAGGTTATAAAAATTATTCCACTAGTTACTAAAATGTAAGATCCAATTCTACTTCAAACATAAAAAGGCAAACGTGTGTGAGTTGCCACTGAAATAGTGGATATCATGAAAATGTATGGTCTGGCTATGTGACCATGTGTTTTGACATGTTGAAATCTAAGGTGGTTAAGTAAAGGCAGTTAACAACAACTATCTAATGAAAATTCAAAAAGTATCTAGATGAAAATATAAACTGAGGGAAAGACTGTACTTCAGGGTGGAGTCCAGATACTTACCAGACCCTGGACAATTTCTCTTTTCACACATATATGAATAAAACTTTGCTCTAAATAAAGGAGAAAGCAAATATCTGCGGCCTTAGCAGGCTCTCTTACATTGTGTCAATTTCTAGACACTAAAAAGAAAAACACTAAAGTTCATAAATACATTCTTTGCTTTTAGCATAAAGCATTCTTTAACAATTTCAGAAGCAGGTTACTTCTACTAAGTAAAAGACAACTCATAGGTAGATCTATTACTTAAGCATACTCAGGAAACATATGAAGAGTTATATTAAGGAAAATGCTTAGGAATGACTGCAGTTTGTGGAATAAGGTTTTAAGACTGCAAAGTTGCATTTGGGGAACTCTTTAACAAAAACAGACTGAATTCATCTAATCACAAAACAGTAGCAATGCTAGGGTCTGAGTGCATATACCACATTGAGAGTTCTATAACTGATCATGTAATGAAAAGTGTTAGCAACTGAAAAACGATACAGAATAAATTCTCTCTTCTAAAGATCTTCTGGCATTAATACTGAAATCCTATCTGACTTGGAATCTTCAGATTGTAGCCAAGTTAGCATACATTACATTTATAAACTCCGTATTATGGTCAGTGTTTTGATCAAAATCATATTTTAGTGATTTAATCACTAGCATTCCAGTAGAAAACAAACGTCTAAATGATGAATGAGAGGCTCCTTGGAATTAAGGAGCCTTCATTTTTATGGACTAGAAGTCAGAATTCACATAGAGAAGCAGAAATAACCACTTCAGGGCTATGTCCAATTATTAAGTGTCTTCAAAGCAAAAGTACCTGGCTTATTTCTTCTTGATTCCCTACTATTCCAAAAATAAGGAGGCTGAAGGCAGTGAACTGTGAGCTCCTTTGTGGTGCCCAAAGGAAATCAGAGGGCAAGTTTACTTTAGAAATCTAAAAATCAAAACCACATGGATACCGTTCTAAACTCAGTTTCTTAAACTCTTGTAACTAGATAGAAAACAAACAGCAAACTGAAACCACACCCACACCCCCAGCCCCACAGAAATGTAAAATTTGAGAACCGAATCCAGGCAAACCTTACAGCACACTATTGACTCTACACCAATACAGACTTCACATTATGAGTAATGGAGGAAAAAGTTTCTCAACCTATTCATTTTCCCACCTGTCAAGAGCCTGAAATAACATAAGCATGATAGTAGTGAGTATTATTCCTTTCCAAGCCTCTCGATTTATCATACAAATACCATAGCACCAAGTTGCTGGAAGTCAGGAACTGCACCTTAAATTCATAAACTCTGAGTCACCCACCACAGTACTGCTGTACACTGCCACTTTCATACACAGTTACTCAACAAACACTTACTGAATAGCGACTTAGTTTATTCACTGTGGTAGTGCTTTCTACTGCTTTTTTATCATCAAATGTTTGGATAAGACTGAATTTACTGGAGATAATGGAAAAATAATCTCAATTACCCATCTATTCACTTAAAAACAAACCAATGGCAAATCCCCAACACATATTAGATTTACTTACTTGTATCTCAGAAACAGCCACTGGGTGATCCATAATCCAAATAATACAATTCCATTTATTTCTGATACAGAAAATGCCCATTTTACCCTATCAATGTAATCAAAAAACTTGTCTGGGAGTGGAGGGCTAAGCTCCTTGGGAGGGACCCTCTCATGTACAACTGTGATCATGACGGTTGTCAAGACAAGGTTGAAAGCCGCATAGATGAAGGCAATGCCCGTTTTCCACCACTCTAGTGGAAATTTGTTCCTCGATTCGGTGGGCATAGCAATTTGGATATAGTCTGGGTACTTTTTGGTGCCTTTTCGCAGCCCACTGGATAAGCTTTTGGGTTTACCGTTGCCATTTTTGTTTTCTTCTTCAACAGGTTCAGCGGGTCTTGTGTAAGTGTTCGTAGCATCATTGGTTGGATTTTCCAAATGTTCTTCAAGTTTTGCTGTCTCTATGATATCCATTGTCCCCTAGTCTTCAGATCAAAAAGGAGATGGACAAGCTCTTGTTCTTTGTAGAAATTTAGCTGTTTTTCAATCCTTCTATTTCCAAGATCAACATAGACTCTTACAATGGACTTTGTTTCCTAATACAAAATGTAGAAGGTAGCCATCCAATTACTGTTCCTTCCATGCAGCTATCTGCTGTACCTTCACCACTTTCAAGAAAGGAAGCCAATTCTTCCCCCAAAAAGATGTTACTATCCCACCTAAAAGCAAAACAAAATTATGTTCAGAAACTTTGCTTGTCCAATTGTCAACCATCCAAAACAAAAACATTCTCAAAATAAGGAAACTAATACCAAAGTCATTTGCTTTATAAACATAAAATCAGAACCTACTTAAAGCTGCCGAGATCAAGTTTATTTACAAAATACTGCTTTATCTTGGAATTCGTCTCTTTTTGAACTAGTATCGGTAGAAATAGGAACATTTTAACAATTTCCTTAAAAATCAGGACCCAACATTGCAAACACTTCATCAGACACTATCACTTGTTGCTAACCATGAAGTCATAATAAGCTAGGAAGTACCCAGAAGTCACAGCAAGCCTTCCTAAGACTATATTTTTTATGAGCCATAAAGAAAGAATAAAAACTGGTAAGTTGCTTACATGCACTGAATAATTGTTACTCTCTACATTTGTCAAAATAGTCAATTTTCTAATTAAAAAACAGAAGCCTTTTTAAATGACCACTTTTAAGAACAGATTCAAGTACAACACATTCAAGATACTTAAAATGACACAGCCTCAGTTTATCCTTTTATATTCAGAGAACCACACCATACACAAGCAAAGCTGGCAGCCTTCAAAATAACTCTGAAAAGACACACCAAGCCTTAGCTATGTCTCTTACGTAGGTAACAAGTAGAATGTATTAGAAGGACAAAATACCTCACTACCATTGACATGATAAATTAGTAACTAACATTTTGATGCAGCCACCACAATTTCTACCAAACAACAGAAACGGGCCTCCAGGGGACCAGCTCAGGGGACTCACCCACCATGACACCACTGAGGATAACTACCTTCGGCTTCAGCTCCACAGGCTCCAGAGAGCACAGATTTCTTTAGGACACAGAGCACCACCGCCACCTCTTTTATACTTGCTAGCACATGGGCCCAGCTGTTTTCAATTTAGGAAAGCAGTCTTTTAGTCCTGCTACAGAAGACAGCCACCTGATGAGGTTTTCGAACCTTGTAATTATTCCCCTCCCTGGATACACTGCTCAACTTAAGCACACTCCGCTGCATTTTAAAGGCCTCCCCTTTCAGGGTAACTTCAGGGAAAACTGAAGAGGACAAACTCAAAGTGATGACAGCTAAGCCTTTATTTAATGAAAGAAAAAGAAAAAGAAAAAAACAGTGAAAATGGCACAGTCAATATGTACAGGCAATGTCTGTTTATAATTATGGGTGGCAAGCAGATAAACCACAAGTATTTACTGTGCACCTAAATGCCCCAGTGCTGAGGGCTATGTAGGGGAAATTAAAAGGAGTGAAAAACACCTGACCTGAACATTCAGCCAAAGAGCTTGCAGTCTAACCAAAGAAACAGGACTAAAACGATGAAAGACTACTGGAGAAGACCAAATGGTATATTGTGAAAGGAAGGAGAGGGATGAGCTAACCACTAGATAAAAAAAGAGGTTGAGTTGTACTGCGTCCCTGCTCCCGGGACAAGATGTGTCCACACACAGGCTCTGTTTCTGAGAAAGCAAAAGCATGTGGAATGCTGACCTGGTAGAGAAATGGGGGATCAAGAGAGCATGAGACCAGCTAAAAGGTGCTACTGAGAAGTATGAACATCTCACCTTTCTCTTGTCCTTCTGCAGAGCCCCCAGCTATCAGTACATTACAGCAGGGTGAGAAAGGCCCAGTGGCCCTCTGGCTTGACAGTGTCTTGTTACAATGTTGTGGGAAGAATAAGCACAATGTACAGGTGCCTCAGGAAGATATTTTCAACAACAAACCTTCAACAGCATGAACTACTACTTTTAATGGAGGTCCGAAGCACTAACGCAGCCATTTCCTGTTTCTCTTTAGCAGCCTTGCCTAATCCACTTACAGCATCTTGCCAAACCATCATCCAAATCCCCTTCCACTTTACTCTTCCATATGTGCTTCTACTCTTGTGTTCATGTGTGAAAGAAGCTTGTGATTTTGAAGCTCCATTTCACAGTGGTTGTACAGATGGTCTTTATAAGGTAGCTACTCAGTTCTAGAACACAGAATGTGGAACAGAAGAAAATTCAATTAGTAACCTTTTTCTTTTCTTTTTTCTTCCTAAGAGGAAACACTCAGCCACCCACCTCTTGGGACTGCTGAGAGAATGACTGAAATAATTAATTGTGAAGAGCTTTGTGCCCCTGGGAGTAAGAACACTATGTGACTACAATGCCCTTTTATCATCATTAGCATTAAAATTAATATTTTCCTTGGGATTTCATTAAGATTACCTATACACAGCACATTCATCATGTGTCAACAACTCTTGGGATGAAATGTTTGTCATCAAGATAATGATCACAACATACTCATTCCAATTGTGAAAGAAAAATATCTCAGGGCCCCAAAATCACTAAGCGAAAGGGAAAAGTCAAGGTGTGAACTGCTTAGGGCAAACCTGCCTCCCATTCTATCCAAAGTCAAACATATCTGCTCAGTGAGGTAAATGCATATCTGATTGCCTCCTTTGGAGAGAGGCTAATCAGAAACGCAAAATAATGCAACCATTTATCTTTGATCTACCCTTTGACCTAGAAGCCTCCTTCCTGCCTTGGGTTTTCCTGTCTTTCAGACCAAACCAATGTTCATCGTACATATGATTAGTGTCTCATGTACCCCTAAAATGTATAAAACCAAACTGTGCTGTGATCACCTTGGGCACATGTCTTCAGGACCTCCTAAGGCTGTGTCATGGGTGTGCATCCTAAACACTGGCAAAATAAACTTTCTAAATTAACTGAGATCTCAGATTTTCAGGGTTCACATTTTAGTAACCACAGAGGGATTATGAATGGAGGTGCCCCTAACCTTTGACAAATCTCCTATCAGTGCTTGGATCAACCTTGAGCTATCTTTATGACTCAAACCAATAGGACAATTTGCTGAGGCCTAGAAGCACCCATTCCAGAGAATCACTGATCTCCTTAACTTTGGTGGAGATCTAACATTTATTTTGCTGTACAACTCCTTTTTTTGGAGTTTTACTTGCTTCCAACACAAGGAAGGCAAGTTTTTCCTGCTTCCATGATGATGGGAGACAAGTGCTCCTTTATGGAGTTTCCCTTTCAATAGGAAAGATGAGAGTTTTTTGTTTTTGTTTTTGTCTTTTCCAGCTCCTAGTGACACAGGAGATAGAAGTTATTTAGGCAGATAGTGAGGGTAAAAATCCTTGTCAAGGCTTCCCTTCTAACAGAAAGCAGCCTGAGAAACGTTTTTTTTCCTGAAGAATAGAGCTGCAAACATAGATAAGCAAGCTGGAAGCTTGCACAGGTTAATGCTGGCAGCTGTGCCAATACAAAATGGCTACCTGGGGGCCAGGTATGTTCAACATGGAGGCTCCATCTTCCCTTTTGTCACCATGTGCACAGTAAAGAAACAGGCAGCATGGTTCCGGCTAGGTAGAAAATCCATCTGCATAATAAAAGATTAGGGTGGGACAGCCAGCTTTTTGCACCCTATGCAAATGGCATGGCTGGTCCAACCAATCTTTCATGCCCTATGAAAATCAAACACCACCTCCTCACGCTCATCTATAAAACCTCCTGCATTTCACTGAGGAAGGAGAAACCCATTTGGGACCCCTCTCTCTGCAGGAGAGAGCTCTTATCTTTGTTTTGCCTATTAATCCTCCACTTTTAACCTCACTCCTTGTGTGTCCACATCCTTGATTTCCTCCACATGAGACAATGAACCGTGGGTATCACCCCAGACAACAAGCCTGCTCCACTAGGATGATAGAGAGCAGTCTTCAGCCTGAGACCCACCCCCAGATAACTAACTGAATTGAGGTTTGTCTTGGCTCAAGTTAAAATTAAACAACCAGCTGGTCTTAATGTCTCCTTACCATTAGAGTGCACAGTCATCATAGAAGTTGTGCAATCATTTGGTTTAACTGGTTTTTTGTTGTAGCTGTTGTTTTTGTTTTTGTTGTTGTTTCAGTCTTTTTCCCATTGGGTTTGACCAACTCTATCCGACTTGATCAAATCCAAAGGAAAGTTCCAAATTATGGGAAACAAGGGATCTGAAGTGGCTAAATTCCCATAGGCACACACAAAAAAGGTAGTGTGGCACAGCGGTATGGTGGGGGGAGAGAAACAGCCAGCAAAAGAAGAGAAAAAAAAAAGGAAAGCTTTCTGATTTTGACTATTCAAGGGGCTTTATTTACATAACAAGGCCACCTTTTTGCTAGCCAGTTCAAACTGAAAGTAATGGCTGTCACTCCTGCTTTTTCCACCATGACAGCCTGGGTTTTGGTTCCTAAATCAGGCCCTTTCTGGTTTGATACTTGGTACTTCTGAAATAGTGGCAATTTGTCCTAGTTCATGAAATATGGAAATGAGATTTAAAGAGTTTTTTTTTTTTAAAGGAACTCAATGGTTAAAGTCAGCTTAATTAAAAGCTACCACATCCAAAATGTGTGTCTGTACCTATGCATGTGTTTGTTATTTAAAAGGCTTTTATGTTTTTCTTTCTTTTTTCTCTCCTAGGACCATCTCTCTCTCTCTCTTTTTTTTTTTTTTTTCTGAAATGGAGTCTTGCTCTGTTGCCCAGGTTGGAGTGCAGTGGCATGATCTTGGCTCACTGCAACCTCCGCCTCCTGGGTTCAAGCGATTCTCCTGCCTGTCTCCCAAGTAGCTGGGATTATAGGAGGTACCCACCACACCTGGCTAATTTTTATATTTTCAGTAGAGATGGGGTTTTACAATGTTGGCCAGGTTGGTCTTGAACTCCTGACCTCAGCTGATCCACCTGCCTCACCCTCCCAAAGTGTTGGGATTATAAGCATGAGCCACTGTGCCCAGTCCTCCCCACTTTTTTTGAGCAAAAGTTTTTTTCTTCTCAGTTGACTGGATTCTGTTTTCTTCATTTACTTCTGCTTTCTCTGCATTCTTTTCCATCCTCTGCTGCATGAGGGACCTAAAATAGTTTATAATAGCTTGGGATTCCTTAAAGAAAATGGAGAAGGTACCAGACTCCCGAACCAGAAGAGTATAAACAGACAAGTTCATTTCAGCTTTTAAACTGCTTTTGTATTCTTATCTGATTTACTGACTAAAATAGTAATTACAACAGAGGCTACTCTTGGGTTTTTAAAGAAGAGTGTAGTTTAGACACTTAGAAATGTCTTTGTTTAAAAAATTTTTTTGCTAAGTGCACCATAAAAACATAACATGGTCTAGCCTCATAAATAATCTCAGGATTCAGTGTGGGCTCTGCCCAGAGCTCAGAGATCTGGTTTAAAAAATAGGTAGTGCCTATCTAAATAAAATTTGTCTCCTTACACAATCCTATGATAGATTTTTATAATTTGATGTTAGATTTGGCATCCATCTTTAATATCCCTCTAGCACAACAGACTTTTTCTTTCTGAACCTTATGATGTAAATTTTGCTATTTGATTTTCACCTGAGTTGTTTAATATGCAAATTTAAGGCTATTTAACTGACAACTATCTAAGGTTGTGAAACAGGTTATCAAGAACCTGAAAGCTATGTATTTATATGTTGTGTACACATTGTTTCACTACTGAAAATATATTAAAAAGTTCTAATTAATTGGCTTAAAGAAAAATAAAAGCACTTGAATCAAATAGTTTATCATGAAAAAAGAAGAGACTAGTCCAATGGTTTTTCAAGTTTATGTAACTTAAGTGTAATCTTCAATAAATAAGCTTGCTTTAAAATTATTGGTAAAGTAATATTAGAAATGTCTCAAGAATTGCCAGCATACATTCTTGTTTGCATTTATTAATCAAGCAATTTCATACTTATCCCTGCTAAATACTATAAGGTGTCAAAATTTGACATGGGGGTTATAAAACTATGAGCCCAGCCCAAAGCAGAATGAACTTTCCTTGTGTAACCTTTAATAAATAAGACATTTATATTGGTTTAATAAAAGATAGCTACATCTTGAATTTAGTAAGATTACCATAACTTCTAATTTTGTGGCTTTGTGCGGTTTAGTTCACAGGCAGTGAGGTTTGTTTTGAGAAAGGACTGTTACTGTCTTTGTCCCAAAGTTAGTTTGGTCTATGCCCAGGAATGAACAAGGACAGCTTGGAGGTTAAATGCAAGATGGAGTCAGTTAGGTCAAATCTTTTTCACTGTTTCAGTTATAATTTTGCAATGGTGGTTCCAAAACTTTAAATGATTATTGCAGCTTTCATAAATAATCTAAGTAAACAATCAAAATAAAATAATTAGGTAAATGAAATGGGATACTTGTAGACAAACATTTAGAATTTAAAGTTATATCAAATTAAATCGTAGATATTTCATTATTTGGGTATATTCCAATAAAAATATATTTGTAGGGAAATATTCTTTTAAAAAAAGTGAACAATTTTGCTTATTTAAAGGTCATGTAGAAATCAAAGTAAAAGGAACCAGGAAATAAGAGAGATGTAGAGAACATTATAAAAAATAAAAAGGTTTTTGTTTTTTTTTGGTAAGAAGGCTTAAAGAGAAATAATTTTATATGAGAAATAATCTTGTATGAGATTCTTCACATGAGAAAGAATTTAGTCTTAGAATAGAATGACTGGTTGTTTAGGAAAGAGGGATGTTCCGGACAAACCAGAAAGTCCAAGCATGTCATGAACAGTCTATGTAAATCACAACACGAGGATTAAAAAAACTTATATGATCAGGTTGTCATATTTTTAAATTTTGGTTTGCTTAGGAAAAAACTGAGATTAAAAGGTTGTTTTTTTTTTTTAAATTAAGGTTATTACATCCGCATATGTCTCTGTATGAGCTTTTAAAGTACTTGTGACATTGATTTACAGGGCTTTGACTCTTGTGTCTTAAAAGGATACCAAGTCCTGTTAAATTTTAAAATACTTGTGACATTGAGTTACAGGGCTTTGACTCTTGTGTCTAAAAAGGACACCAAGTCCTGTTTAAATTTATCAGTCAAACACTGATCGCAATTAAACCCCATCCTCAGGCCCAATAGAAGATGCCAATCAAAATAAACTGCATTCCTGAGACACTGGGTCAGAAATTAAAGCTATTCAACCCCTTAAGGCCCAGGAACTATCAAGGAAGATGTGAGTGTAGGAGACTGCAGGAGTTGATTTTTAGAGATAAAATCAGTTCAATTTTTTTATAAAGTAATCATCAATATCAAAGACACACTGATGCAAGACCAGCATATGGGCCCTTGTGTCTGATTAACAAGGCTTTCTTGAAGCATTAACTGACTCCTTAATAAAGTTATAAAAGGCTTATGCAAGTTTTATCTTATAGTCAAGATTAAAACTTTATAGTTTACAAAATTTTGAAAATCAAATTTAATTGGCTTCATTCTGTTTTGACTAGGGCTTATTGTTTGGAAAATTAAGTCTCCTCTCTCAACAAATGGAGGTTTTGCCTTTTTTAAAAATCCAGTATTATCACTTTGGTTAAATGAAATGACGCATTTTACAATGACTTGTGATATCAAGTGTTTTAAAACTTTGATATTGACAAACTTTCCAAATCAAATGATAAATTATGTCTTTTTCATACCAAATTAATCCTTTAAGATATTAGGTTCCCTAAAGTCCAAAAATGTCATATTTGGCTTTGGTATAAAAATTATACTGAAAGCATTGTCAAATATAAAATGGTGTTTTGTTGCTGTTTTTGTATAAATATGTTATTGGGATGTGTTCTAAAATTATGGGTAACTTCCATAATTCCAATATGACAATGTACATTATCAGTAATAATTACAATTGTTATGTTAATT
The DNA here is from genome assembly GCF_009761245.1 of Sapajus apella. NCBI lineage: Eukaryota > Metazoa > Chordata > Mammalia > Primates > Cebidae > Sapajus > Sapajus apella. The sequence goes on from NW_022437027.1 coordinate 4,654,109, forward strand.
TATAAGAGTGCCACGGAGGTAACAAATTTCCTTATCAAATGTGTCTTTTACTATGGCTGCCCTAAAATTTTTTGTCATCCACAGACAATTGTTGTCTTGTTTTGGTCCTCTTTACAAGGTGGTTTTATAATGGTTCTAATAACTTTGGAGATTTTTGTATCAGAATAGAGGAAAAACTTTCAGGACTCATAGAGAGCTGAAATGTTCATGAATATCAAGCAGAACAGGAATTAACTGCATGGATGAAATTAATAGAAGTCTGAAGTAATCTTTTTAACTTTGTTTAAAATCTGCTGATCCTTTGGTTTGTTTTTCAGAGTCAGGAAAACTTTTCTTTTAAACTATTTACAGCTTTTAACAATTGAGTAAAGTATACTCCTATGAACAAAATTTGGAGCATATTTGTTTTCTATCTGATTTCTCCAGAATTTGGAAACTATTTGTGAGTATTCTTATGGCAATATAGTTATTTGCATAAGTGCAATATGTTTTCATTTATAACATAACTGGAGAAACTGGTTATTTTACCAAGGCTCTGGCTGGAATAGTGTGCTTTCCTTTCAAAAATTAAACTTGACTTACAGAGCAATAAAAGGACTTTGGGAAAACTAGCCTCATACTTGTTTACACAGTCCCTGTACAGGGTTCCTGACCTGTGGTAAGTAAAGAATGTCACTTTCTGACAGGCGTAGGAGTTCCAAGTTTTATCTTGGAACCTCAAGAGGAGAGAATCACCCAATTCATAGGTATTTGATGGCACAAATCCATGGCTGGGCTTGGTTTTAAAAAAGTCTTATCTGAGATTCCTTCTATGGTTATGGTGGCTCATACCTGTAATTTCAGTACTTCGGGAAGCCAAGACAAGAGGTCACTACTGCCTAGGAGTTCGAAACTTGTCTGGGCAATGTGGCAAAACACCGTGTTTACAAAAAAATACAAAACATTAGCTGGGTATGATGGTGTGCCTGTAGTCCCAACTACTTGGGAGGCTAAGGTTGGAGGACTGCTTGAGCCCAAGAGGTTGAGACTGCAGTGAGCGGTGATCACACCACTGCATTCCAGCCTGGATGACGGAATGAGAACCTATCTCAAGAAAAAAAAAAGTTGCTGTTACCCAATATTAGTTATGTAATGTAGCCTAGTGGTATAAACCTGCTGCTGCCACCATTTTTACTGTCTGATGAACTTTAGAATCATTTTGTCAGATGACAGGAAAAATCCTACTGGCAGTATTAAAAGGAAATAACTCGAATTATATATTAATATGGCAACATCAAATCTTTACTGGTATAATATCTCAGCTTCCCACCTAGGAATATGGTATAGCTTTATGCTTGTATTTATCCACCTTAGCTAATTTTTATAGCTTTCTTCATATAAGTTCTGAACATTTATTTTAATGATTAGGACTTGAGGTCATTTTTGTCATTGTTGTACTGGCTACATCAGTAATCAGTAGTCAAGTATGTTACCATATTTGTATTAGGTTTTCCAACTAGTTATTACTGATTCTATAAGGATACTGTGTTTTTAATTTGTGAACAAAACCTAAAGTTCCAGTTGAATATTATATGTTTTAGTTATTTTCACACATATATTTCTTTTCTGCCTTTTAGTCATTACCTGCTTGTTTTCTTTGTATTGTCTTGGCTTAACTGGCTAGAGCAATGTTAAACAGCAGAGATGCAGAAATGAAACACGGAAGCACAATGGTGTTTTACAATGGTGTTTTCTTGTAATTTGACAAAAAGATTCTAAAGCTCATTTAGGAGTGAAAGTGAAAGCAGCAGAAGACTTTTCCTACCAGGTATTAGAACATATATTACACAGCTAAAATGGTGTGATATTGACATTAAAAGAGCCTATCTATACATACTTCTATTAAAATAAAATGCTGAATATTTTTCCCTTGCAATATCAATTGGATATTGAGTTTTACCAAATGCCATTGTGGCTTCACTCCAGATAATGCTCTTTTCCTTTTACATGTTTGTGATATATTTTATTACAATCATTTTCTAATTTTAAATGTTCCTTACATTTCTGGAATAAATCATGCTTAGTTAAAAAAAAAAAGTAACAAAACACTAGCAGTGTACCATAAGGTTCAGAGTTTGGCATTTGCGTTTTAAAGGGAGATGAATCTATAGAGATCTTTAACTTGTTCAGTATTATCTAGTTTAACTTCCAGTATTTTGCAATGTAAGAGGACTCAGAAGATTTGGCATCTGCTTTGTACTTTGGCGCAGTACCATAAACAAATGAACTAATAGAATTGCCATCCACTGAGAGAGGAACTATTGTGGCTTCTGTCGCTTTCCCAGACACTGGTAAGAAAGGATGACTATAGTGTGAACCCCAAAAACCTGAAACAGGTCTCAGTTAATAATATTAAGTTTATTTTGCCAAGGTTGAGGATGCACACCCATTATGCCACCTCAGGAGGTCCTGACGACATGTGCCCAAGGTGGTCAGAGCACACTTTGGTTTTACCATTTTAGGGGGACATGAGACATCAATCAACATAGGTAAGATGAACATTGGTTTGGTCTGGAAAGGCGAGACAACTCAAAGCGGGGAAGGGGCTTCCAGGTCATAAGCAGGTAAGAGATAAATGGTTGCATTATTTTGGGTTTTTGATTAGCCTCTTCAAAGGAGGCAATCAGATATGCACCGATCTCAGTGACTAGAGGGGTGACTGAACAAAATGGAAAGCAGGTTTGCCCTAAGCAGTTCCCAGCTTGACTTTTCCCTTTAGCTTAGTGATTTTTGGGGCCCCAAGATATTTTCCTTTCACATTTCCTCCCTTTTGTTTTTTAAAATCTTTTGGAGAAAGTGTTCTAGAAGAAAAAGTCTCTGGGCTTAGGTTTGGTCTCATCTCTCATGGCTAGGGTGGTTCGTTCCTAGATGGGTAAGTCCTGAGTTATTAGGAAAGCTCGTTTTTAGAAGGTTGTGAAGTCTCATGTCCTATGAAGAGAAAACAGGGGGAGAAAGGGAGAACAACAACAACAAACAAAAGAACAATCCTGGAGAATCGATATAGGCCACATTACTCTGAAGTCCATACATCAGTAGGCAGGTATAAAAGTGGCTTATGTATATAAATAGGTTGTTATTTTCTTCTGAAGTTTAAGTTGTCTAGCTTCAGTTCACAGGGCTTTATAAAATCAGCATAGTTATCAGTGATTTCAGCTTAGGATAAATGGAAGAAAAAAACTGAAAACATTATTTTGAAGACTTGTAGCCAAGAAAAATTAGAATTTGGTCCAAACTCTAGAAAATATTAAAAACTGAAAAACATTAGGCAAGACTAGAATCTAACAACAGGTGTACTATAGTTTTGGAAACATAATGTTTCTCTCTCCAGTTTCCCATTTTTACTGAAGACAAATCATGGTAGGACTAGTTTGCTTTATTATACTTGGCCTAATTTGTATACAGTGCAGCAAGAGTAATTATTTTTTACAGAGGCTTTTAAATTGGCTTTGAATAGCATTTTTAATCAGCTATCCTATTTTATGACTTTGTCTTAAGGAAATTAGATGTACAAAACATATTTTTACAAGTATGTTTTCAACAGCTACATATAAGGGAAAATTGGAAATAATCTAATATCCAAGATCGTGGGATTAGCTAAATGAATTAGGGTTACCTTAATATTACACATAATGTGTAGTACCACAGTAACTATAAAACTTCAAGACAGATATATAAATACTATATAAGAAGAAAACAGTTCTGAGGTAGGCAGACCACCTGAGGCCAGTAGTTTGAGACCAGCCTGGCCAAATATGGCAAAACCCTATCTCTACCAAAAATACAAAAAATTAGCTGGGTGTGGTAGCACATGCCCATAATCCCAGCTACTCAGGAGGCTGAGGCATGAGAACCCCTCCAACCCAGGAGGCAGAGGTTGAAGTGAGCTGAGATTGCACCATTGCTCTCCAGCCTGGTGACAGAGCAAGACTCTGTCCCCCGTCCTCCCAAAAAAAGAAGTATCAAATTAAGAAGAAACTTTAATCTGAATAGAAACTGCAGAATCTCAATAATTCCTATCAAAGGTTATCGTTTCAAAAAAAAATGGGAAAAGGCCACGTGATCGATACTCATGGCTACAGAGAAAGGTGGAGGTATGGCAGGCCCACGTCCATGAGTTCCCATGGCAGTTCAGATCTGAAGCGCATTGACAGCAGCTGCAGAGGTGACTGAGTATAGACATGGGCTCCAGTAGAAGGCTTAGAAATACTTTGTCTTCTAGATTTTTAAGTGTCCCTGGTGGTGCATACAAAGTGTTTAAGGTAAGATATATTAAATGTGTTAATATAATTTAAAAATTGAGATTTTATCTACAGTTTATTATAGTATTAATATTTAAAATAATTTAATCTGTTCAAGATAGATGCAAAACATTGATCAAAGAAAACATGTTCTTGCATTTATAAACTGCAATAAGGAATAATAGACATTTATACATTGAGCTTAAAGGTTTAAGAAAAACTAGGTCTTGAAACAGAATTGTATTGAATTGAGTATCAGTTGAAACAATCAGCTGATGAATTTAACAGACACAAGAGCTTTCTTAGACCTCAAAAAAGAAAACTCTGTTGTCACTCTAAAGCCATTTAAAAATCAACCTGTAGAATAAAATAACAACATAATAGTTCTCAGTAAATCTTACTTATATGGCAGGTCCTATGCTTATGTATTATCTAATTAATCACTATAACACCACCAGGAAATATTGTTAGCCAGATTTTTTTTTTTAAATGAAACAATCAAAGAGATAACACATAGAATGGGAGAAAATATTTGCAAAGTATCCATCTGACAAGAGATTAATAACCAGAATATGTAAGGAGCTCAAACAACAGGGGAAAAAAATCTAATAGTCTGAGTAAAAAATAAGCAAAAGTTCCGAATAGACATTTCTCAAAAGACAAATGGCAAACAGGTATATGAAAAGGGGCTTAACATCATTATCACAGAAATATAAGTCAAAACTACAATGAGATAATCATCTCACCCCAGTTAAAATGGCTTCTATCCAAAAGATAGCCAGTAATGAATGTTAGTGAGGATGTAGAGACAGTAGAATCCTTGTACACTGTTGGTGGGAATGCTAGAGCCACTACAAAGAACAGTATGGAGGTACCTCAGAAAACTAGAAATAGAGCTACCATATAATCCAGCTATCCCACTGCCAGGTATATATCCAAAAGAAAGAAAATCAATATATCAAAGAGATATCTTCACTCTCATGTTTACTGCACATTATTCACAATAGCCAAGATTTGGAAGCAACCTCAATGTCCATTGACAGATGGACGGATAAAGAAAATGTAGTACACATACACAATGGAGTACTATTCAGCCATAAAAAAGAATGAGAGCTCATCATTTGCAACAACACAGATGGAACTGAAGGTCATTATGTTAAATGAAATAAGCCAGGCACAGAAAGACAAACTTCACATGTTCTCACTCATTTGTGGGAGTTAAATATTAAAACAATTAAACTTACGGACATAGAGAGTAGAAAGATGATTACCAGAGGATGGGAAGGGTAGTGGTGGGTGGTGGGGCAGGCAAAGCGGGGATGGTTAATGAGTAAAAAAATATGGTTAGATAGAATGAGTGAGTTCTGGGATTTGATAGCATAATAGAGTGACTACAGTCAACAATATGTTTAAAAAAACTAAAAGTATAATTGAAATATTTATGACACAAATAAGTGATGGTTGCTTGAGGTGATGGATACACCATTTACCCTGATTTGATTATTACACATTGCAATATTCAAAGCCCCTGTTCCTAAATGGTATACCACTGCCTCTAGTGCCACTCCATATGAAAAGGTCAACAACAGCATTAGTGAAAAAGATTAAGAGTCAATCAATTATGAACTTGGTTTTTTCATTTCTTAAATTTCAGCTTTTATTTTAGATCAGGGGTAAAGGTTTGTTACCTTGGTATGTTGCATGGCACTGAGGTTTTCTAGATTGCAATACAGGCAATTCTTCAGTCTTTGTAAATTTGTAAAAATCAATATAAACTTAGAAAAAAATTTAACTTATAATTCACCATTATTGTGAGGAAAAAAATTTCCCTATCACCCATATCTGCCATTTAATTATAGTTAATATTACTATTAACTATTGTAACTATGTAGGGAAATTTCCCTATTTAGGGAAATTTTTAACAGTCTCCTTTTAAATTTTTAATAGACTCCTTTGAACAGACACCATATTAAATCTGTAAAACCGGTAGGTATATCATTTTATGTTAACAGCATCCAGTTTAGCTTAGAAATCTCATGTCCATAAAGTTTTTCCTAACCACCAAGACATCGTACCTTTTTATTGTTTTGTTTTTTGTTTCTGAGACAGAGTCTCACTCTGTCACCCAGGCTGGAGTGCAGTGGCACGATCCTGGCTCACTGCAACCTCAGCCTCCCAGGTTCAAGTGATCCTCATACCTCAGCCTCCTGAGTAGCTGGGATTACAGGCATGCTATCACACCCAACTAATTTTTGTATTTTTAGTAGAGGCGGGGTTTTTGCCTTGTTGGCTAGGTTGGTCTCGAACCTCTGGCCTCAAGTGATCCACCCATCTCAGCCTCCTAAATTTCTGGGATTACTGGTGTGAGCTACTGTACCCGGCCAGTTTTTTCTTATTAACAGTGTTAGAGTTTAGCTAGTTTGTAAAATTCTTTCCATTCAAAATGGGTGCTTTATTGAGTGATGGGATTCTATTTCAGAAGCACCCACAAAATTTGTTAAGTATTTTTACTAACAGGTTCTTGAAAACAGATAATCCACTGCTTACCAAAAAGTTATCATGTATTTCTGAAATACTTTCCCAACAAAAGTAATACCTAAAAGAGTCCTTGTCGGATCATTACAAGTTGTTATACTGCCACTAAGTCCTACATCTTTTGTAGTATGATAGGATTTTTAATTTTGGAAATGGGAAAGCTTGAAGGCATCTTGATGACACTTTCTTGAGAATGGCTTGGTGTAAAAAAAAAAAAAAATTAAGGTGAAAGATATAATTGAAAAATCAGCTACCAGTAGTTGTACTTCTGAACTTTAGGGGAGATAGGCTTGGGTAGAGGACAGTTATTTTGATTTCTGGTACTTATTTTCCATCCTATATTAAGGCAGATTGGACTACTTTGGTTCTATATCTAGTTTTTATAAGAAGAGAAAGATACAGCCTGTCAAACAGAGACAGAAAGTAATTAGTGGTTATCTGAGAATGCAGGTGGGAATGGCAGTGACTGCAAGTGGGCTGGAAGTTTCTTTTTGGGGTGACAGAAATGTTCTAAAATTAGTAATGATGGCTGCATAATTCTGTAAATTTATTAAAAACCATTTCATTTTACCCTTAAAACAATTTAATTTTATAATATTGAGTTATCACTCAATTAAGCTATTAAAAAGGGTATAGCCCACCAGGTACGGTGGCTCATGCCTGTAATGCCAGCACTTTGGGAGGCTGAGGCAGGTGGATCACTTGAACCCAGGAGTTCAAGAACAGCCTGGACAACATGACAAAACCTTGTCTCTACTAAAAATGCTGGGAGCACTTGTAATCCCAGCTACTCAGGAGGCTGAGGAGAATCGCTTGAACCTGGGAGGCAGGGGTTGCAGTGAGATGAGATTGTGCCACTGCACTCCAGGCTGGGCAACAGAGAGAGACTTAGTCTCAAAAAAATAAAAATAAAAAAATAGCCCATGAAGATAAATTATTTCTAAAGAAAAAGAAAAGCAAGGAACAGCCCATACTCTCTTATTAACTTCCGGGCTCACTTATCCCTTTAAAAGTGTTGTACTTACCAGCTGAGCACTTCTTTTCCAGTGACCCTGAAATAACACATATTTCTAAGTTTTCTACAGATAAGATCAAGAACCACCTAATGAAAAGCACACCTGTTTACTTGTGTAAACTATGTTCTAAAAATAAACTTGTGACTAAACAACATGAATTGACAAAAAAGATGGATTTTCTAAGAAAATTCATAAAAATTTACTATGAGTTAGATTAAAAGGGGGAAAATTGGTCTGTTTTATTTCTCACTAAAAAAATATGGCCAGGTAGACCATTTAATACTTGTTGAAATGAACACAATACTTACTCAGAGCAAATATTAGCTGTACAAATTTGAAAACAATAAACTGTGGGACTGAGAGTATCTCACAAGCAGGGATAATCAGCAGTCCACAGTGTAGCATATAGGTGGATGACTGCTGACCTGTATCAACTGTTTCTGCCTTAATCACACTGATAAAGCAAAGTACCTTGAATAAAACTGGAAGTTCCACAAGATATTGTAAAATCTGGCTTCTTTTTGTAGACATTTCCTAGCTCTGAGGCTTTCCATTGGTGACTGGAAAATTTGATGATCAAATCTGATTCTTGGCAGATTTTGGAAGGAGAGAAATTGCAACCCCGGGATTGTGAAGCTAAAGCTCTTCAGAAGGAAAAGAATCTTAGAAGAAGATGGAGTCATAACAGAAGTCACTTTAATAATCCATGGTGCAATATGGAACATGCAGTAAGGTTAATGAATTGACAAATAAAAAAACAAATGAGTAAATAAACAGGTAGGTAGGTGGATCAGCTAGATAGGTAGGTATGTTACTGGAAAGATATATAGGGTTACCCAGACCCTGAAGACAGAAGAAGACTGTAAAACAAGGTCAAAGACTAGCAGATATTTAAAATAATTCTTCACATTTCCATTCAGATATATCCTAAATCAGAGGTTCTCAAAATTATGGGAATGGGGAGCATATAAAGCATTTGAGCTGTTGTTCCCAAATGATGGTTTACGCTTGCTCTCAACCTCTTTTCCCCAGCTCCATTCTTGATACATCTAGAGTTTCTGTAGGGTGGGGAATAGAGGACTCCCCAAATAGCGTCTTCCTTCTTGATGTAGGTGTTTTCAGTGTTTAGTAGAAAGAGCGAGGTTGAGGCCGGGCACAGTGGCTCACACCTGTAATCCCAGCACTGTGGGAGGCTGAGGCTGGTGGATCACAAGGTCAGGAGATAGAGACCATCCTGGCCAACATGGTGAAATCCCATCTCTACTAAAAATACAAAAATTAGCTGGGTGTGGTGGCATGTGCCTGTAGTCCCAGCTACCAGGCAGGTTGAAATTTTCTACTTTTCACCCCTTTCTGGACTTATTGCTAGTGAAGTATGACATACCCACGGCCTCAGAGAACAAGTTGGGTTGAAGGCTTATCTTTGTGTTAAAACGCTCATCTTCTTTAGCCGATCAACAAATCAAGTCCCTATAATATAAACAGACATTTACACTTCCAATAACCTGAACTATCATTCAGGATAGATACGTGGTCACTAGAATCATTTCATACAACTCGAATTACCTGTTCCATGTTTAATGGTCAAACAAAAGCAGCTAGCACTTGTTTAGGCCAAACACCCTGGGGGCTTTATCAGCAAGGTTAAATATAACAGCCTAACTGAACAACAGATAATTATCTGCTTCTACATTCCTAGCTTTCCTTATATACCCCAAAGATTTATATACCTAGAAACTGATTCTCTTAGGTTTTAATACCTCAGAGTTTAATTTACTCTGCAATAGGAGGTTGCATAGATTACCTATCGAATTGAGAGGCGTTGAAAACCTAAAAAAAAACCTATTTAGTTATTTTTGTTTTGTTTTGTTTAGACAGGGTGTCTCTCTGTCATCCAGGCTGCAGTAAACTCCTAGGCTCAAGGGATCCTCCTGCCATAGCTTCCTGAGTAGCTAGGACTACAGGTGCACAACACCATGCCACCTAATTTCTTAAATAAATTTTTGTAGAAATATGGGTCTTGCTATGTTGCCCAGGCTGGTCTCATACTCCTAGCCCCAAGTGATCCTCCCACCTCAGCCTCCTAAAATGTTTGGATTACTGGTGTGAGCCACCACACCCAGTCCCATTTAATAGTTTTAAAATAAGATATGTAAGACTTAAATTGGAGTTAACATTTTCTCTTAAGAATAATGGGTAGTCCAGGGAAGAAAGAAAAGGAAACCTGACTCTAATAGCTTAACATTATATTCCCCAAACTACATAACACTCTCTAAATCAAAGTAAAGATCTCCTTCTAAGTAAACAGATCATAATCAAAGTCAACAGTATATTTCCTTGCCAATAACTAAAAATTTCCTAGATTTGGAAGCATAATCTTACTTCAGAAAAATCAGGATAAAAAAAGAAAAAAGAAAAAAGAATAGTTCCCTTAAAATAACTTTATAATTCTCTGTTTTAATACAGCTCTTATATTCCATGACCTTCAGATTATTTTAGAAATCCACATATTGATTGTTCCCGCTACCACATGGAGACCAGTGTATACATTTCATACTATTTCAAAAAAAAAATTGCAAAGAATAAAACAGGCAACTGAAATAGATATATAAAAATGACTTCTTGAAATATTGCTTGCTGTTTACTAGTGCATTAGAAGAGATATTATCACTCTGTTTTGACATTTAAGCAAAGTTACCTTTAAGCAAAAATCTATAGAAATCAGTTAGATAATCCTGCTACAGTACGGAGACAAAGGCAGAGGCTTGAGGAGAAACATTTAACCAGGTGCTTGAGGCTAGTACAGTTGGTGTTTATAGCTAAAGGCGCATGCCTAAGAACAGGAAATTTACTCATCCCCGTGCTGCTGCAGAAATGGCACCTGGATACACTTCAATGTCATTTCCCTGTACAAGTCTAACGTCTAGAATTAGACATTGATATTTATTTAAAATATAATGGGTTACTGGTTATTACATTTGTGCTCTGTGCTAACAAAATGAGTTCAAGAAATAGTTTAATACAGCCTGAGAAGTTTAAGGGCACACTTCCTAAAAGCAGGAATTGGGCTCTGAAAAATTATTAAGGAGAAAAAAGTTTCTAGAATCTGTACCTTGAGCAGTTTAGTTCCATTGCTTGCTGCAATTTACCAGGCCTTAGAAAAGGGCAATGTGGAGTGGGGAACATGAGGGCTAGAAAGCTCCTTTTGTCCTGAAGTCCTGTGCTTCAGTCCACCTGCATCCTTCAAGGTAGAGCAGGGTCTTCATTATAAGGAAAGGAAAAAATAGAGAAAGGGAGACAACACAGAAGACCCAGAAAGAACTGTAAATCCTCTTGTTTTTCATTCTCTTATGCCAACCACAAAAATGTTCCACAGATGAAGTAATAAACAATGTAGACCATTCATATACAGTCTATACTATTTTCAGCTTCCATTTGAAAATGCAGGGCTGTTTTTCTTTTCTAACTTTTATTTTAAGTTCAGGGATACAAGTGCAGTCTTGTTGACCAGGTAAATGTATGGCATGGGGGTTTACTGCACAGATTATTTCATCACCCAGGTATTAAGCCCAGCATCCATTAGCTATTCGTCCTGATGCTCTCCCTCCTCTTACTCTCCACCCTTCGGTAGGTAGGCAGCAGTGTATTTTTGCTTCCCTCTATGTGTCCGTGTGTTTTCATTATTTAGCTCCCACTCATAAGTAAGAACACATGGTATTTGGTTTTCTGTTCCTGCGTTAGTTTGCTGAGGATAATGGCCTCCAGCTCCATCCATGTCCCTGCACAGGACATGATCTCATTCTTTCCTATGGCTGCATGGTATTCCATGGTGTGTATGTACCACATTTTCTTTATCTAGTTTATCATTAATGGGCATTTAGGTTGATTCCATGTCTTTGCTATTGTGAATAGGGCTGCAATGAATAGACGTGTACATGTGTCTTTATAACAGAATAATTTATGCAGGGCTGTTTTTCCAGAGTTGCTTTTGCATGAGTCACTAAATAAGCTACTTCTTTCAAGTGGTATGAGATTGTATCAAGGAATACCTTCTCGTAAGGCATTAAGGTCGTTGTAATAGGATCTAGGCTCTCCTAGAATTTAAACTGTTAGGTTGCTTTTAAATGTCTCTCAAAAGCACTTATTTGACCAATGCTTCCAGTCACAGGCTTCAGAGATTGGTTTCTGCAAATGACCTAATCACGATGATTTATGATCTTCAAATTTGGCTCTAGGAAGAGGGACCCAGATATTTCAACCTAACCCAATGCTTCATTGAAGGAATAGGACACATGAGGTAGAGACACCAAGATAATGACTTAGAGATGAAATTTACCTAAAAGATTAAGATTGTGAATCTAATAGAATGACATTTAAATAATTTTAAGGAATACAGGTGACAATGATATTGATACTTTTTAAAATATATCTATAAAATATTTATCTATTGAATTTTCATTTATTCTAATAAATTGAGGAAATGAAGAAACTGCCATAAAATATAAATTTCCAACATTTTCACTATAAAGTTTGTATACTTAAAAAAATTCACTTGGAAATCAATAAAAATTCACTTGGAAATTAATAAATAAATAAGTAAATTGAGAATAAGTTTATTCACCATAGTACTTAAGTACTGTTTTAGATAATATTAGTGGCTTAGTACATGGATATTCAGAATGGCGACCAACAGACATAGTCTCCTAGGGAAAAATAAGGTTCTTTAGAACTAAATCCCTATGTTGTTAGCTCCAGAGCAACTAAACTAATCCTTAACCTTCAGGGAATGATGCATTTCTCTCTTAAAACAGGAAGAACAGCTTACTCAAGACTTTTACTTCCATTTGTGACCAACTATGCTGGTTCACAAAGGTGCAAAGCAAAGTTTCTAATAAACAAATGTGTCTTTTGTTGCCCACTCTACTAAAGTAATGTCCCCTGTACAGAGCTTCAATAGTTCATCACAAAGCTTTGGTGACTGCTGGCACAATAATGATCGTGGAGTGTCTATTTGCACACCATTAATTATGCTGTGATCCCTAGTGAACTGCCTGTTTTTCTTTTGCAAAAATCTAGAACAGGGTGTACAGCTCTTATTTTGTGTTTCTTGTAGGTATATTATAACATAAGACATTTAGTTCCAACGTATCCAAGCTGTCCCTTCAGAAGGTGATCAGAAGACAGAAATGAGTTTGGAAAAGAAAAGGGATAGCCGCACAAGAGTAAGAGTTTCTGCAATGAAGCCTTAAAAGAAAATAAAAATGGGGAAAAGTAAAGGTAAACACTGGAGCTGCACTGAAATAGTTCTTAGGAGCCCAAAGTAAGACATGTTCTGTAAAAGTACCATTTACAGGGGTACCAATCCTTGTCATTAAAATCCTGAGTATCTGAATGTAAAACCAAACTGTAGTGGAAACTGTGGGCAGGTGCTCTTACACAGCAACATGATATTGAAATTCTGCAGACTGAACTATTTCTACTGTGGCAACCATAAATCATATACGCAACCACAATTAAAACTAATTTAACATGTGAAAAAGTCAGATACTCTATTTAGCAGGAACAGTTCACTATTATATGTAAAGAAACAGATAGCGTAAGTATATAAATTTTAGATTAATAATTTATAAAATATGATTATTTATACAATCAAAGCTTTCATTTCGGGCCTTGACGCTCATCTTTCTTCGCACATTAAGTCAGTCTTTCATTTTCATATTCTTTTCATATCCCTCATATGTATATGAAGGCAAGTGATTTCAGGAATCTAAACCCTGAGAAAACATGGGGAACAGAGAAGAACTTCTGTGATACCTACTTTTGCAGTGAGTAGAGAAACAGAAGTAGATGATAAATTTGAGGTGAGCCAGAACTCATTTCTTTAATTCCTATTTGGAGCTGATTTCCCCTATGCCTTCTCTGACAAATCATAGGCAAAAGAGTTCCTGTGACTAAATATCTCCCAATTACCAATAATAATAACTTCCTACAGACGGTCTCATTGACAAATTAGCACACAAGCTTCTATGCTATTCTAATTCATGGATAAGAAACACTGGAAAGTTATTTTGAAACAAATTCCATTACAATGTAATTTAAGCTGTAATCAGAAAGGAGCATAAAAACTGCGCTGAACTGCTGGTAGAATCACAAATTGGTACCATTCTTTTGAAAATCTCTTTGTAAACATCTGATGAGTTTTAGAAATGCTTCTATCTTTTGACATAGTAATTCTACTACTGTTCAGGTTTTGAAATTGCAGATAAGTGATACTGGATCTGTAAAACTAAAAAACCAGAACCACATTGTCCATCAAAATGCGACCAGTTTACATTATAAATAAATGCATATTATATAAATAAAATTGTGCTATATAAATTAAATGGTTACTGGAAAGGGTAATATTACATGGAACATTTACTTCACTTTTTATCTTTTTTTGCATTGAAAAATAAATAAGCAGTATGTTTTAATTGTACTGCCTAGAAAGACAAAGGTGGTTGTTGTTCTTCTTCTTATTTTTTAGAGGAGTCTCACTCTGCCACCAAGCCTGGAGCACAGTGGCACAATCACAGCTCACTGCATCCTCTAACTCCTGGGCTCAAGCAATCCTGCCTTAGCCTCCTGAGTAGGTGGTACTACAGGTGCACAATACTATGCTTGGCTAAGATAATGATTCATTCAATAATGTTAATAAGTGCCAAATATGTTCTAGGGATACAATAGTTTTTAAAAAGTCACTTCCCTCATGGAGCTTGTATTCTCCTAATGTAAGACAATAACAAAGATTAAAAGTGCTACAAAGACAAAGCAGGATGGGGCATTAAAGTAACAGGGTGACTATTCAAACTAGGCTCACCAGGCTTATGACGTAACACTCAATTTAAAATTTTTAAATGAACAATCATTGTCAGAGAGAAAAACCAGTGCACCATCAAGTCAAAAGAACATCAGGAACATCTATGTTCCAACCCACTGAGATCCAGTTACAGTAAATGCCCTCTAAAAACCTGTACTAATATAACTTAAGATTCCTCTGAAAATGCTCCCATACTTACTCAATTATGGATTTTTGCCTTTGAGTTCTTTTCCTTTTATAATAGATCAAAATACCATGTGTATAGTATTCTAATGATACTGGTCATAATGGACTTTAATTGATCATCCCAGTGCTGTTTTTTAATAAGTGTTTAATGCATATTAGGCTTTTTTAAAAAGGCTAAAGATGCAATATTACAAGCAGAGGAAGAATAAAAACAAAAGCATTATGTGGAGTCGTACAAGTTAAGGCCATCAAATATCCAACAGGATTTCAGAATTCAATTTGACCTTCAACGCAGAAATTTTTAAATTTTAACTTAAGTAAATGGGATAGAAGCTACAGGATAGAAAACTTTTAAAACTGTACCCTGGGTTGAATGAAAAAGAGTGACCAAACTCAAGATATCAGTTAAATGACTGCTGGTTAAATATGGAGAATTGTTAAATGATTGCTGATAGCCTAGAAGGTAAAGTAAATAAACAGACAGCCAACAAAGACAAAATTATTTATGTTCTGTGCAGAATTCTGTCAGAAGTGCTAAGGAAGGGAACAGAAGAGAAGGCTGGCTCCTGTCGTCAAGGCATTTTTGATTCAGTAACTGCCTTTCCCCACCCCCCTACTTCCCAAGCAAAAGTCACTTAAAAAGAACAATAAGAGGTAAAAACTTTACAAATTAGAAAACATTTGAAATAACATTTGAAGTTTAGTGAAACCATATGCCAGGTAGATATAAAAGTGAAAAGAAAATCCAAATTATGGAAATAGAATGGGAAAAAAATGATTGGTTATATATATAACTTAACAGGAGTTTTTAAAAAGTCTAGAGTACATAGATACAAACTGAAAATAAGACCACAAATAAGTAAAACAGCCTCTCTCTTTGTTAACAGCCTTTTAAAACGCCAAGCTCCACCTATCAGTAGTGAATAGAAAATCAGCAAGTAGTTATCTTATTTGGTTTGGCAGTGGTCTATCCACGGGAGTGAACTCTGATCAGAACTATTTCCTAAAGGGTGAAATGGGCTTAGAAAAACACTGGATGATTAAAAGCACTGTCTCTAAACCTGAACATAATGCCAAGAGGTAGTCAGGAAACATTACAAACTCAACGTTCAATTAGCATTAGGAAGCTAAAAGATGTAATTTTATAATCTTATTTCCATTAAATCTAATTTTCATTGATGACCCTACATAAATAAAAGTGCTTACCTATAAATAACCACTTTGAATTGCTTTTTAAAATATAAACATGCTATCAAAAATTTATATTTAAAAATATCAAAGAATTCCCATGAAACAGTCTAGAAAATGAGTTTTTGTTTTTATTGTTTCTAAAATTATCTCTTGCAGCATAATCTGCAGCAGTAAGCATAGGACACTGGGAGCCCATTTCCAAAGCTCATACCGAACCGAAAAAGATCAAAAATGGCATTCTGGTTAATGTGTATCTATACTTTAGAGGCAACCTCAAAAATGGCAAAAGTGATTATGGGTTAATGGGGGGTATCTTTAAAGGAAAAGAATGAATTCCATCTAAGAGTTCATACCTTTAAGAACAACAACAAGAAAACAAAGCAGATGCTTGCAACTCATGAACCAAAACACACTTGCCATTTTCTTCCAGTCATCTGCCTCCTCTTCCATTTCTTATCACAGGAAACTGTACCACCATCCACTCAGGTACTCAGAGTAAATAAAATGTTAGCTATCATTTAACTTCAAACTCCCTCCCCTAGTCACCTGAAAATCACTCCAAATCCTGTCCATTTTAATCTCTCTTCTATTTACCTCTGCTCTCTTTTCACAGACACCTCTTACAGAGGACAGACTAAGTCCAAGCAAATCAACAGCCACAACAAATTTTAAATGGATCCAATCCATCCACTATAAAGATACATACAAGATTATTTTGTAAATAAAAGGCTGATACAGTATTAGGAATAGCAGGCATTACTAGTACTTTTACAACTAGAGAACAAAGTAAAAGTATTAAGAGAAAATAGATAATAGAGAACAGCTTACCAAGAAAATATAAAATAATGGACATTCTTACACGAGGAAAAACTGACAGCTCCACAATCATGGTATTTAATGCAGAACTCCCTTCCTCTCTGGTTTTGTTCCTAGTCTATTTCCTGCTTTACTGATCTCTTTAAAGCCCTTAAATGGCTCCCTAAAAGTCTGTTGCTTATTTTGACTTAAGAAAAAATTTACAATAGAAAATCTCAAACATAATGAAAGTAGAAAATATAGAGTGAACCTCATTAGCTACAATTTTTTTCTTTTTTTTTTTTTTTTTTTTTTTAATCTGTCCTCTACTCTGTATTTTTTGGACACAATCTCAGAGACTATGTAATTTCATCTGTAAATATGTCAATATACTTCTCTAGGATAGAGATTTTTTTCCCCCGAACATGACCCAAACACCATTTTTACATCTAACAAAATTGACACAATTTCTTTAAAACAAATAGCCAGTCAGGTCACCTTTATCCAGTTACTTATTTTCAAGACTGTTTTTTAGATGGTGGCATGTCCTTCTGACATCTATTGTTTCTTAGCATTGCTTACCAGGTTTTTCATAATCTGGTCTCTACCTGTGCTTCCAGGCCCAGTTTTTGAAACTGGTTTTTTGTTCATCCCCTAAATCCTGGGCTTCCACCATATTTACTGAATTTCTGTTTACTTCACATGCAATATCCCCTCTTACCACGCGTTATATAAAAATGTTTTAGCAGACTAGTCTTCTTCCCACCCCCATCCACTTGCTTACACACTTGCCTCTGGTGCTTCAGTTCTCAGCACAGGTGTCACATCCTCCAACAAGCCTTTCCTGCTACAACTGCCTGGTATGTGCTATTGGACCTAGAAATGAGCTTTCAAATATAGCACTTACTACCCGTTGGGTTACAAAACCCAGAGTCCCCTCTGCCCTAAATTCCCTTTCAAAAAGAAGCACCAATTTATAATTTTCTGCTTCTTAAGAAACCAACCTTCCCCTCTTGGGTGCTTTGTGCCCAACATGTTCACAGTATGGCTACTATTCTTTACTTCTACCTTTTGACCTACATTCACACACAATTATACAAACCTCTTAAAAACGGTGTTCTGTAAGTGCAAGTCGGACTTGTTCAAAGATTGTCAATAGCAAGAAAATGCACAAAATTACTTGAATGTAATATTTAATAATCATAAAGCTTTCAAATGTGAAAAATATCTGGGTGTGATAAAGACAGGTACAAAAGGGATAGTGGATAAAGAAAATCGTAACTCTAAAATAGGGATCCAGAATCCTATGGTTACAGGAGCAGGAAAAGACTTCATTTTACTCTGAAAGTGGCAGCGACTTTAAGAACAAGAATGCACTAATCAAGGGCATTATTGCTCTTCAACAGATAACTGCCTAAATATATACTTTCTTTGCAGGGGTTTTTACTGAAGTGCAATCAGAAACCTTAATTTGAAAATCAACTGTCAAAAAGAGTTTTGTAGGAAATGTTGGTTGACTGTTTTGGGTAGCTTTCCTTACCTACAACAATAAAATCATGCAGAACTGAGTAGAAGTGAAAATTTCTCGAAGCACTTAAACAATCTAATTTAAACTGCAAAGCCAAGTGATTATTATAGTATGGCTTTGTTGTTATTTTGTGCTTTTATTTGGAAAAGTATTTACAAATATATACTTTAAACAATTTCATCAATATCGTAATCATGCAAAGCTAATTGGGCTTTATCACTATTATGCTATATTTACTCTGCCAAAAATATATTTTATTTCAGTTTAATAACACTAGATTGGAATATTTTCCAAGTGTTTAAAAATTTTGACTACTTATCCTATTAATGATTTAAATTTAATTAGCCTGTGATCGCTTCAGCAGCACATATACTAAAATTGGAACAATACCGAGACTAGAATGGCTCCCACACAAGGATAATATGCAAATGCCCAAAAACACAGTTCTCAATGCTTTAGTTATCTTATTTAATCATCCCCACAACTCTATGAAGTTAAATTGCCCAAGGTCACCAGCTAGTAAGCAGTGAAGCCAGCATTTGGTACTTTGGTAGCTCTGACTCAGCAGGCTGTTCTACCCCTCTTTGGGAAAAGCATTACAAATGAGCACAGCACACAGCTTCAAGGTGAATTCTTACGGCAAAGAAAAGGAAATGGTATAGCACAGCCCTGCTATGTCAGAAGAACCAACATCAGACATCAGTGGATTCTCATAGCAACATCTCCCCTGCTGCTTCCTTTCAACACACAGGAAAAATGTTCCAGAATCAACTGGGAAGACTAGCACTGCATTTATAAATGTGATTCCCAGGCTGGGTCGATATCTCCCCAAACCTTTCCATGTACATTTATTTCAGATATTGGGGACAGAAAAGAACTAGACCATATCTGGAGGAGGAGAGGAGGACCACACACCTCATCTGTGTTGTGAACTATGTTGAGAAGAGACCAGTCTGTTACAGTACAGAGCCTTGGGGAGATCTGTGCTTGTGTCTTCAGGCCTCCATTCTTTCAATTGAGGAGCTCTGCTTCTCCTTCTATTTTAGAGAGATTACATAAAATCTCAACTGACATCTGGGTTCCATGGCTAAAGAAGTTTAAAAGCTGATAGTGCCATGACAAAGCCCTGGATCAGAAGTCAAGAGACCAGAATCCTTCTCTCAGTTTGGCTACAAACAAGTCATGATTAATCCTGGGTCAGCAATTTTGCAATCTCCGGTTATAGTTTTCTCAGCATAATAGCATAACTTTAGATTTCTAAGACTCTTGGCCATATTAAAAATATATCATTATATAAAAACAAAGAAAAGATACGTGACTGTTCTCACTAAAGAAAGTTAAGAAAGGTAAATAAAAATCCCATGTCTCACAGAAAGAAAAGAAGTAGGGTAAGATAATTTATTGATAAAGAGTGTACTAACCATCATATGATCTAATGCTCACAACACCACCATGAGACTGATTATATGAGAAACCAATATTTCCCAAATTGTTTTCTTTTTTTTTTTTTTGAGACAGAGCTTTGCTCTTGTCGGCCAGGCTGGAGTGAAGTGGTGCAAACTTGGCTCACTGCAATCTCTGCCTCCCAGGTTCAAGTGATTCTCCTGCCTCGGCCTCCTGAGTAGCTGGGATTACAGGTGCACATCACCACACCCAGTTAATTTTTGTATTTTTAGTAGAGATGGGGTTTCACCATGTTAACCAGGCTGGTCTCGAACTCCTGACCTCAGATGATCTGCCTGCCTCAGCCTCCCAAAGTGCTAGGATTACAGGTGTGAGTCACCGAACCCAGCCAAGAGTTTTTTAAAATTTGGTATTTTTATTTAGCTTGATGTAGATAATTTATGGATAACATGTCCATATGAATTTACTATTAGTAGATAACAAAAGTTTATTCAATAACCATGGCCCCTACAATATGCCCTTGCTATTCTCAGAAGCAAATTAAACACAGGTCAAATGCACATTGTAACATCTTAGAATCCTAAAATCTAGGTTATAACCCTGACTTGATAAGAATTAATGCAATCTCCTTAGTCCTTAGTTTCTTCTGTCCTACCCCCATCACATTCTCACATAAGAGACTATGCTAAATAATTGGCCACTGGCACATTATAGTTGATCCTATACCTTTATTTCTCATGGCCATCACACAGTCAGAATAAGTCACATGAGAAGGAAAATAAATTCATGGAAGAATCACCCACTAGGTTCCAGTCACTACTTAAGGCGTCTGAATGGAACAAGAGGAAACTATGGGGATGGGGGTGGGGGTGGGGTTTCCACCAGGACTGATACCAATTAAATAGGATCTTAATGAAGAGCTCCTGATTCAGGTTTATTAGAGAAGAAATAAGGCATTAAAGCTAATGAAAATAATTTTATAAAGTTGAAGGTGAAAGGTCATACTCCCTAGAACACGAGATGGTTAATTAGAAGGTTAAACGATAGAAAAATTATTGGGTGAGCTCAGAGGCCAGCAAGAAAGAATATAAAAGAGTAAAGTGTTATGCTTTATAATGCTAACTGACCAATATACAGATGAAGATTCAAAATCAGGAAATAGAATAATACCAATTAGTATAAACTGATTAGTGTTTATAAATAGTTGGTGCTTTAAAAGGCCTTTTCCAAAATACCTAACATTGAAATATGACAATATCCCAAGTAATCTGAAATTACATATTTTGATTTAAACTACCAATTCCATTATTATTAATGTTTAAAGATAGACAATTTTTTTTTTTTTTTTTTGAGACGGAGTTTCACTCATGTTACCCAGGCTGGAGTGCAATGGCGCGATCTCGGCTCACCGCAACCTCCGCCTCCTGGGTTCAGGCAATTCTCCTGCCTCAGCCTCCTGAGTAGCTGGGATTACAGGCACGCGCCACCATGCCCAGCTAATTTTTTTGTATTTTCAGTAGAGACGGGGTTTCACCATGTTGAGCAGGATGGTCTCTATCTCTTGACCTCGTGATCCACCCGCCTCGGCCTCCCAAAGTGCTGGGATTACAGGCTTGAGCCACCGCGCCCGGCCAAGATAGACAATTTACAGTAACAAGCTAGATGAGACCTCTCTGGTAACAGATTAGCAATCCCAGATTGTGTATTTTTTTCTGGGTTGCAGACTATTCCAGTCCTAACATCATACATGACACACACTCCTAAGTCAGATAGCTTTGAGAAAGCAGCTGATTATGTTTTAGAACTCTGTTAATTAAAACTATAAATTCCTATCTCAAATGCTTTTTGGAACAAATATAAACAATGTGAATTCTAGCAAAGCTTTTTTATTTGAATTATTTGAAGCATTATTTATGGCTATTTTTGAAAAGGTTATGTTTGTTCAGTAATATTTTATGAATAATGTTAATACAGTTTTCTACCAAGTAACATAAAGATACCTGATGAAAGACTGAAAATCTAAATTCATGTAAATGGTAATAAAATAGAAAAGCCTCTAGGTTATTCATAAAATAAACCAAACTTAAATGCATTTTCCCCAAACCAACATACACTTATAGAAAGTTATTCAAGGTATAAGATTGCATATAAAACAGGGATTCTGCCTTCAACATTAAATTCAGGTAAGTGCTTTCTGTATTGTGACTTAAAGGAAAGCTGAGAAATTTTATAGTTCAATGGACTTTCTCCTTTTTGTAGAGATTGAAAAGTTAACCTTAAGTCACTAGTCCGTGATTTTGGCAATAAATAAATCATTATATCACGTTATACACCTTAATATACAATTTTTATTTGCCAATTAAAAATATGTATTTTAAAAGAAATCTTTATAGTTATTGAATAAAGCATCATGTACTTATGTTGTACCACTGACCAGAGTTTCTACAGAATTCAAAATTAACTATTATGACTGGCTTTTGAGGTAACCCTGAGAGTCACTCCCTAATCCTTTCATCCTTTTGACTTTTATACCAACTACTTCCTTGGGAAACACCACCATCTCTCAGTCAGCCAAGACAGAACCAGAGAGAGACTCTACAAGTTCAGGACGAACGTTTCCAATTACTTTTACTCTCCACTGCATCTCCTAATGCCACCACTCTTTCAGGACAGGGTTTAATCACTGCTACAAAACAAGGTTCAGGAACTGAGGAGCCACTAGCCTGTCATGTGGTGAAACATTTCCAACACAATTCTCTAGCATTCTGATTTCCCTTCCAAAAATAAATTCAAGGGAAATTAGAACTCTTAAGGATCAGATTGAGATTGAATGCGATTGGCTTTCTCCCTGTACCTATGCTCCTACACATCGCTTTAGCCCAGCACAGGGTTTTAAAGTTCACTGCTTACACAGGGCTATCTCCTCTGCTGGTTATGAGCTGCAAGGACAGAGTCCATGTCATATTTGTGTTGGTGTAGCTGGTCGCTAGCCAAGAACCTGCAGCCCGGCCCTAGAATAGCTGTTGAATGAATGTGGCAGCCCACACACTCAAAGACACCAGAATTATCTTACCCTTTCCCAGACAGCTTCAGGTACCTTTCTTTTCCTAAGTGAGTCACTAATGTGTCTGTATAATTATGGCTTCCATATGTGACACAGAGCCCAAAAATTTCATCTGACTTACTGTGGTTTACTTTTTGTGATTGCATTTTTCTTATATCTCATATAAAAAGGGGGTTATAACAGAAGTAAAAAACAGTAGAGCAAAACCCCTATCTAGCTTCAGATCATTACATATCCACTGGAAGCCCTAAAGCAATGCTCCATGATCACATGGCCTTTCTGCTGCATAACCCTGATGTCATTTTTTGATACATAATTCTCAAAGTATATAATGCTGAAAGACCTTGAAGAGCTTCCTTAAATGATTTATGGTTAAAATTTCTATAATTGCAGTCCTCAAAATCATAAAAGAATTAATAAATCCTTGGAAAAGACCTCACTTATCTCTTTTTCTTCATTCCTTCACAATTCAGCCCCCACCTCTCAAGAAGCTGTCTGGAGCATGGAGGGCAAGCTAATCCTTCTCCAGAGTTTATGATAGACACTGGTCCCAGTGTTTCCCAAATACTAACATTAATACACAAAACCACTCTATGGGGTAGTCACCATTACCACCCCTATCTGAGGTATGAAAAGTTAGAAATCTAACAAGCAACAGAGGTAGAATTTGAACCCATCTGAGTCCAGGCTCTTGACCACTATGCTATGTTGTGATTTGCTGGGATCTTGGGCTATTTTTACAATTAGAAATGTGACCTAAAGGCAGTGGATTTCCATCTTGGTGAGTTCTTCTGGGGAGAGACTGCACTTCTCCTGGCCCTGTCACCAACCCTTCCTCCTCATAGTAACCGTGTAGGTAACTATCAATGTTTGCCCAGTAGGGTGACATTCTTCCAAACATTAGCTGGCCCCACCTCCTAACACACAAGCTAGAAGCTCTAGGTCATTGACCTCAGTGCCTGTGCAAATGTTTATCAGGCTTGCCCAGTGACTTATAGAGGGGCATTTCCTGGAAATATTGTGGTTAGACATTTCATTAAGTGAGGTGTTCAGAGCATATGAATCACTCCTGTTGCCTAGTAACTTGTTTGTATTTGGCAGGATGAAGACAACTCAGGCATAGGTACAGTCAGACACAAAGCAGACATCTGTTCAGCACGATGTCCTCCCACCACTAGACTGCTGATTTAGTGCTTAAACTTGACACTGTTCTTTCCCACTTTCTCACTGTTGGTAGATGCTCCTTCAGTTATTCTCTTTAAGTCAGGAGCAATCAAAAGGCACTATGCTGTACACAGAATCAACAGATTCTTTGTTGCCAAAGTATAGGCTACTGTTTTTCCTATTGAGTTTTGGGGAAAAAAGAACTTTAAGACAAAGCTGCAGGGTTCTTACATATAAAAGGGAAAGGAGTTACATGGTATCGTGGAAATTACTTGCCATTCCTAAAAGAATTCATTCTTTCATATATTCGCATATCTGTCCCTTTTTTTAATAACAAAAATTGATTACCACAATATCAATATCTTCAGAATCAAGGAGATTCACCCTCCAGTACTGTCATGAAGACAAATATACAGCACAGCCGACCTAAAGTCACCTTACTAACGTCTGTCTTCAAATTTAAGTTAGCATGTGTGCCTAGGTTACTCCAGGAGCCAAAAGTCCAGAATAAAACACTCTGGGCTTACAGTCCATGTAATTTCACTGACAGTTACGGCTTTTCCTCTAATATTTTATGTCTCCACTATTTTCCCAGTCATTTCTATGCGTTAAATATTCAGTGGAGGAAAAGTGGTTTTAAAAAGGCCACCCTGCCACCGCCCCAATACTGGGGTTTCTGTTGTTTCATTTTTGCTCTTGTCAGAGGACATGCCTGCTATGGAAACAAGAAAGTAAGATGCAAGGGTGTGCTTAAATGTTACTCCTAATCTTAGTGGGAAAGTCCTGAGTTCTACATTTACTTAATGTTTATGGACAGGAGGATACAAAAGTTGTTTAGAAAATGTTCTTCTTTCTTCCTTTCATCCAATAATATTCAACCTAACCTTGGGGTTTCAGTACACCTGATATTCAGAACTATTAAAAATCACATAGATATTAATTACTTCACTTTTTTAACAGCTATAAAATGGGTATGAGTTTACTTAGCAAAGATTTTCGACTTAAACATATGTTAATCCTTTAACTCCTCCAAAATATTTTTTCTTTTTGAAAGGCACAGTTAAGGAAAAAAATCTTTCCATATTAAAAAAATTCTTGAACTCCACCAAAGTCCATAACAGATTTAAGGAAACAGTACTCTCATTATCTAGAACTGGCTAACTATAGGCTGCAATTACTAGTGGCAAGAAGTAAGTGGGTTGAATCACCCTCCAAAATATTTCAAAGTCCTTAATCATGTCTCTTAAGCAGGTTTTTGCACTCTGCGGTTTGTAGTTAATAGGTGGACCTCCTGAAGCCCTGTAAAACGTTTCGGCTCATGCAGATAACCGGAAATAGAAAGCTTAGTTCTTCAGATTCCGAAAATAGGGTTTAGGTCTTGGGAAATCAAATTGCCAGCAGATAATTGGCTCACGAATTTGTTGCCAACTACCTGTTTAATATAAATTTCAGTAACATAAAAGAATGTTTGTTCCCATGCTGTAACTGAAGATTTCTAATAATTAAATAGCAGAAGAGCCCCATCTATGACAGCAAGCCAGTTTACTGCATTTGTATACTCTGACAGCTAAATTACCACTAATTGTCTCATCTTTTGAAAATTTATTTAAACTTCATTAGATATGTGAATGTCTGTTATGGTCAGGTGAATGAGACAGACCTTATCCCTGGCCTCTGAAAGCTTGCAGTCTAGTTGGAGAAACAAACAAATCATTATCGCACAGGGAGATAAATGTTTAGATAATTGAAGGTTCAGGATGCTATAAGAACACACTGCGAAGGCACACAACCCAGTCTGGTATTTAAGCTATGAGAATTGGTAAAATATCCAGACCCTGATGACAGCAGGTACTCTCACAAGTTTCTAGTAGACGGGTAATAAGAAAACCTTCCTCTCAGATAGGCAATTTATACCTTATGACCTGCAATTCTACTTTACAAGTTTATATAGATATATTGCATACATGCAAAAGAACCTACATACAGTTACTTACTGCAATATTGTTTAAGAGTGAACAATTGGCTGCAACCCAAATGTTGTCCAAAAACAGATCACTATTTTAACTGTGGTACATCCATAAATGGACTCTGTTACTCCATAACTGCTTTAAAAAAGAGAATAAGGAAAGTATCTTAGTATTCACTTATAAAATCCTCCTACATATATTGTAAGGAAAAAAAACATAAATTGCCAAGAAATATAGTATGCTATCTTTTACATTATAAAGGGGGCAAATAGGAATTAATACTCCTATTTGCTTATTTATGCATAAACAAATTCTGGAAAGATGCATTAGACAATGACAGATGCTGAGAGGATGGTGGAGGCAGAATTTGGGCAGACTCTGTGAATGCGAAAAAATGTATGAATATGGTATACTTAAAAAGTAATCCTTACATCAAGTGTGTGGGACATTAAAAAGGGAAAAAAAAACCAGTAATCCTTTATTTTTTAAGCCCAAGTAATATCAACCTAGTACCTTTTTATGGTGTATTATTTTAACACGCTTCTAAAATTCTGCAATGATTAAATTAGAACATAAGACTGCTTTATTTTCCAAATCAGGGTTCCGCTGTCTCCTTTCCTGCTTGTGCCCATCTGCCATCCTGGAGGGGGTTTTCCCAGAATACCTGCGAGCGAGGCGAGTCCTCTGAGCCTCTCTGCTCTGGTTTGTGGGCTGAGGATATTTGAGAGTTTTCTTAAAGCTCATGAAAGGATTTTGTTTTGTTCACTGCCTCATTCGCAACACTGAAATGAATGTCTGGCACACAGAAAGCGTTCAGTAAGTATTTGTTGAATAAATGAATTCTTTTCTTCACTCAGCTTCAATGAGACAGACACCACCAGACAAAGGGAAAGATATCAATGGTGTCAAATATTTTGAAACAGCTGCCATTTCTAGTACCGGCTTAAAATAGGCATTCCAACCTTAGCAACATTCTTAGAATTATTGTGAATTTCACAGAAAACAAATAATGCTATAGAATACTGTGCTGAATAATCTTAACTACCCACAAACATTTATTTTAAATAATTTGGGATTACGTGGCCGTGGTGTCTTTCTTAGGCTGGAAATCTTCTTAGGCAAACACCACGCTAGCCAGTAATGGATAAAAAGAGAAAAAAAAAAAAAAAACAAAAAAACAAAAAACAGCTATCATCAGGGTCAAATGAGCCCTAGTCGTAAGATGTCCAGAGATACAGCAGGAAAAGAGAAAATCTTTTGCACTAAAAAATGCAACTGCTATTTTTACTTTCAAGAATAAAATTATACTTGAAATTAAATTCAAAGTACTCTAGGCAGTGAACTGAGCTGCACAGCTTCAACCACAGAAAGCAAAATCTCTTTCTCCTCAGTGGGCATTGAATGCGTATAACTACTGCAGCTCTTTAATTTTGGTTTAGATAACTATAAAAACAGAATAACTTTGCTAGTAATAATTTCAGTACTGTTGCTCAAGGGTGCATGGCTGACTGATATGTCTTTGAATATTTTCTGTTTTCTTAAGGCATGGTTGAGACAGTTAACTGAGTACTCTCTTTTGGCAGTAATGCAAAGAGATTAGGCAGTTTTGGGGTTACCTCTGTTTCTCTGGCTGTCATTTAAAATGGCAATCCAAGACTGAGAAAATGTCCACTCATCTGAAAGAGCCTGAAATGTAAGACTCTTCAGAGGATAAAGTAAAAATTCTCAGAGTTCAGGCATTTATGAAATGTCTTAATGAGAGAGGGGAAGACAGCAGTGGAGCTGCAGGATAACCGAGAAGACAGCCGACCTTCAGCTGACGCAAGTTAGACGCACGCTATAGCAGCAGGCAACACCAAACCTACTGTTTCCACACGGAGCACAGCAAATCCCACCTTGGTCCTTGCAGCAGTCAATACTCCCAGTATCTGGCAGATCCTTTCCAAGAAGAGTGTTAGGGCCAGAGGATGACAGGTCTAAGGGAAGAAAAAGTCATAGGTTAAATAAGAATGAGGGTTTGTTGCTATGTTTTGCTAGTCTTCTAAGGGTGGAGGTGAAATGAGGAGCCCTCTAATGCTGCCCTCCTAGAGCTCTCTGATACTGGCCTCTAGGAGAGTTACCAGGAAAACAGGTACTGGCATTCCAGGACAAGATGAGCAACTCAGCCCTTCATTCCACTAACATTTACTTAACACCTGCCAGTCCCTGTTTAAAGTTGGAGCAGGGCAGGCAGGCAGATTCCCTTCCCTCCTATGTTCACATTCTAACATTGGAACACACAGATAAACAAGAAGACCAGTCAATGCCACTCAGAAAAGTCAGCCAGAGTCAGGGGAAGGCTGGTGTGGCTGATGTAGAGCAAGTGGTCAGGGAAGCCTTTCTGAGGCGATCCTTAAGACTTAATAAGGTTTAGGGAGTGGCGGCCAGCTCCAAAACAAGAGTAAGCCAGGCTGAGGGAGCAGCTGGCCCAAAGGCCCAGAGGCAGGAATGAGCCAGGAAGGTAAAAACAATGGAAAGGCAAGCACTACCAGAGTATTGTGAACTGGGCATAGAGAAGGGAAGAGGAGGGCAGAGGGCTTTACAGGACAGCAGAAGAACCACATATATACAGGGTTGATGTGCACAGAAACTTAGGTTGATATGCTGTGCATAATCTGTCACCTTGTACTAAATGGAGGAAGACTGGCTTTGAAACCCATACAGTTGCTGCAGTTTTTTAATGACTTTTTAACTAGTTGAAATTTGCCTTGTGGGTGGATGCAAAATATATGCCACTGGCCAGAAGTCTATAGTTCATAGAACCACAGTATGAATATCCAAAGAGTACAGCCTGAGACTACCCAACGGTGCATACATGTATGTTTTTTAATTCCCTAAGAAATTTCATTAAAATCTATGTTTAACAACTGCAGGATGTACACTCATCTGCAACCAGAAATTGATTTTTTAGGTGAGATCCCATATTCATCAAAAATACTCAACTCTTGGAAGAAACTCAAGAACAAATGTGTCACTCTTAGGTATATACCCAAGAAAAATGAAGCCACCAGTCCAAGCAAAAACTGTACACAAACATTCACAACAGCATTATTCATAATGGCCTCCAAGTGGAAAGAACCCAAATGTCCATCAACTATTAAATGGATAAACAAAATGTGGCAAACTCCTGTAATATTAATTGGGCAACAAAAAGGAATAAAGTAGGAATATACACTACAGCATGAATGAATCCTGACAACATTATTCTAAGGGAAAGAAGCCAGATACAAAGACCACATGGTATAAGATCCCATTTATATGAAATGTGCAGAATAGGCAAATCCATAAAGACAGATCTGTGGTTGCCAAGGGCTGGGGGAAGAAGAGAATGGAAAGTGAATGATAATGGGTACAGGGTTTCTTCTGAAGTGCAGTAAATATTCTAGAATTAAAGAGTGGGTATGGTTGCACAACTCTGTGAATATACTAAAAACTACAGATTTGTATACTTTAAAAAGGCCAGTTTCGTGGTATGTGAATTATATCTCAGTAAAACTGTTATAAAAGAACAAAAGAATATCTGAAATGCTGTAAAGAGATGAAATAAACTTCAACTGGCTCAAAATGCTATATTCCAGTCAGCATTTCTAGACCCCATTAAAAAGGAGAAGCAGTTTAGTTTTACGCTTCGGATACTGTACACTACACTCCCTGTGGGACACATTTACGCCTCTGGAAAGACCACCCCGTCCTTGGAGTTTGTCTCATTTCATTTGGAACCCTTCTCCAGTTATTACCCTCTCTTGACTCCACCTACCAAACCTACTCACTCCATTCAGCAAATAAAATTAAAGCAGTAGTTGCTTTTGTGCTCTAAGTCTGTGGACAATTACAATTGTTTAGTGCATGGTATTAATGATATTTCTAATATTGTCAGCTTATAGAATTTATTCAGTTACATGGCCAAACCTGGAGCTTTTCATCTAGTTAAGCTGAAAATGTGGGCCCTTGTCAAAAAGGAGAACGGACAAAAGGGTAGATACTGGAATGTAAAACAAATTCAAGCTTACTACTCCAAAATCTCTTCCTGTATACATCTTAGCATGGTGTTACATTAAGACTACATTCATTTTAAATAGTATTTTAGAAGTTCATGATTTATTTTAATGTATATGTAGACTATACAATTTCACAAAGGAATAAAGTAAATTATATAACAACAACTGCAAAATACTACAGCTAGTGCTCGACTTACGACCACGATTGGTTCCGACAGACCGGTCGTAACATGATTTGGTCGTAAGTTGAGTAGGCTATATGTACAGTTGAAACGGTGCACGCGGAGATGGTAGTGCTGCCGGAAGCTGGTCCGCACTGTCGTACGCCCAGCTGGGCAACGTTTGCGCTGCCAGACGCGGAGCAGTCGTGGCTAGCGACTGTGGTCGTAAAGTCGAATGATCATAAGTTGCACAGGTCGTAAGTTGATCAATACCTGTACTGTGAGATGATTAATGTAGAATCAGAGAGCCAGGTAAACACAGAGAAGGGGTCTTGATCACAAGATGTAGTGGAAGAAGGAGAGCTATCTCCTGGGACTGAATATCGTTCTACCTGCTCTGGTAGCAAATCACCGCAGAGGCAGCAAAGCTTTTATGAACAAGGATTCTGAAACCCAATCCACACTTAGCATGACTCCACAATTAAGTATTGTGGCTCCAGGCATAATACTTAATTTCCCTGTGCCTTAGTTTCCTCATCTATAAATAGGGACAATAACAGTACTAATTTAACAAGGTTCTTAAAACAATCTAAGGTTATATAAAAACAAATAATAGATCTAAAGGAAGAGGCAGATTGCAATACAATAATAGTAGAGGACTTCAACATCCCACTTTTGGTAACAGACAGATTATCCAGGCAGAAAGTCAATAAAGAACATTGGGATTAAAGTACACTCTAGACCAAATGGGCCTGACAGGCATTTGCAGTACACCTCATCCAACGGCTGTAGAATATACATTCCTCTCAGCAGCACATGGAACATTCTCCAGAATAGAACATATCTAATAGAACATATCTAGGCCACAAAACAAGTCTCCACAAATTCAAAAAAGTCACTATCATATCCAAGTGCCTTTTCTGGCTCCAATGGAATAAAACTAAAAATCAATAACAAGAACTTTGGAAACTGCCCAAATGCATGGAAGTTAAACAACATCCTCCTGAACAATCAATGAAGTAATTAAAGAAAATTTAAACATTTCTTGAAATAAATGAAAATGGAAACATAACATACCAGGATCTAACAGGTAAGGCAAAGGCAGTACTGAGGGAATACTACAGCACCATATGCCTACATCAAAAACATGGAATCCAAATAAATAACCTAATGATGCACCTCAAGGAACTAGAAAAGAACAAATCCAAAATTAGTATAAGGAAGGAAAGAATAAAGCAGAAATAAATGGAGAAAAAAGAATCAAAGGAGCTAATTCGAATAGAGATCAGAAACAGCACCTGGTGTATAGTACGCATTATATGTATTTGTTAAATGACTAAAATAGAGCGTACCAGTTAAGTCTTGCAAAATGACTAAAACCGTGCTGCATATTTGGCTCTCAACTCCTTTGTAGCTAGAGGGGAAAAAAATTTTCCAAACTCAGAGAGAGAAAGAAAATGTGTGTATCTCCATATGTTAGGAGGAAGGGGAGTGGGAACCATATTTTGTTCTCCAGGAGGGAAAGGAAAGCATTTGACACTTAGCTTTAACACATTCACTGCAGGGCGGTATACAAGAGGCAGTGAGCACTAGTGTAGACCAGGGAAGACCACCATATGATGTCATTTGATAGTTTTTTACCATGTCTCTCAATAAACCCCAAGGCATAACTCTCTAGAATTTCTTTAAGAGGAAGACAAGGCAATGTGATACAAATACACAACTCTGATGGTCAGCTCACAACTGCACCAGATATCTCCAGTCTGTCTTTTACTTTCATTTCCCTCTGTCATGCTTCTGATAACCAGAGCTAAGGAGGAGACAGTTCCAGATTTCTGAAACAAATTCCCTAACATTAGGAGATGGCCAAAATATCACCACAACCACATAAAAACACTGAGTAACCTGATGCACTGAAAAGCAACTCCCCCTAGGAGCATCTGTTTTTAAGTTTAATGGACTTTAGAGTCATTGTCTGGCAAAAGAACAGCCATAATCATCTCAGGGGATTAGACAGCTTGGAAGAATATTCCTATTAGTCATAGTCATCTCAGGCTCTACCTAACAGTTCAACATGGAACTTTTCCAAATTACAAAAGCTATTATGCTTAAGCTACATTTTATTGTAAACTGGACAGTAGATAAATTTTCTTTAAAAGACTAGTTATATAATCCAAACCTTAGCTAGAAGAGGACCCGTGTTCCTTCAGATAGTCCCATATTGTACATGGAAGACATGACAAAGTTGAATTTCCACGGCTATTACACAGTCCCGTGAATAAGCTGATGTTCCAGTGATTTATCAACCTTTTTCATTCCATTTGGCAAAATATGTTGTTCTTAAGGCTAATTATTTAATAATGTTTTCCTCAGATAAAATGGTACTAATCTTTTAGTGGTTAATCAACTATAGCAATGCATTTTCATTTTAATACCTGTGGAGTATTGCTAAAAAGAGTAGAAATAGATTAATTCCCTTGCAGTTCATGGACACTAAATGTAGCCTTCTGCAAGGGAGGAGAGCAAGAGATGGCATTTATAACTCACCCCTGTGTGTTCTCAGAGAAGCCTTTCTTGACCATCCCAGACCACATTCAGTTTCCTTTCCCTTGCTCCACGTTACTCTATACATTTTCTCCAACATCACAGTTTGCTAACTGTAACATTGGTCAATTATTTGTCAAGATTTACTCATCCGTTTCCGGTCAGACTGCAAGCTCTGTGAGGGAAGGGATCACATGTGTCGGATTCTCTGCTTTCTGGCACAGAATTGAGGGTTATAAATATTTGTTCACTGACTAACTCCCACTTTATAAGATAAGATGTGTCCCTAAAGAGTCGCATGTCAGTTCCCCTCAAGATAAGGAAGTCACTGAAGTAATCTTACAAGGGGACGGAGTAGGCCTCACTAATATCATTTAATATTATGGAACAGTGACCCACAAGTTTGAACCTGAAAATTACCGAAGCAGGGTCCATGGATATAGCTATGGCCAATGTGACTGTGAGGGGGAGGGAGAAAAGGAGTGGGGAGTAATGACCCACTAATTTAGATGGGTGCTTTCAGAATGAAAGTTTATTATAAGAACTCAAATAGTGTTTTCTAATTATAGACTGTTAAATTTAAAATATATTGAAAGGCCACTCTGTACTTCTCTCTGCTCAACACAGACTGAATTAAAATATCCAAGAAACAAGACTTTTTCTTTAAGCCCAGAAAGGCTGACACACCTATTAAAAAGTTCTGTCTCATAAGCTCTGCTTTCTACAATCTCTGTTAGGTCTTTGGCCTAGATAATTGTCAATCTGGTTTTTTCTTTCATGGCACAAAGTTGTTGTATACAAACACTTAACCCCCTAAAGTTAAAGTCATGAGCAATGACAAGAAGGTCATATAGTATCGTAATAGTGATACTATTATTTTATTTAAATAATTTTAAACAAAAGCCTTCAAACCTTCTGCAATAAAAGAAAATAAACTCTTATACTTTAACATTTAAAGTGAGAAAGTTTTTAACCTTACTAGTGAGCAAAGACACTCAAAGAAGTTAGATACCTTTTTTCCACATATTAAATTCCAACATAAAATTATTAAGCTGCTCTTTAGAGCTACTGTAAACACATTTCTTATACTCTATAAACATCCTAAGAATGTGAACAAAGATTTAGCTCTGAGCACATTAACCATGACATTGCCAATAACAGTTTAAAAGGAAAAAAAAAAGGGGAAACAAGTGTCCAAGAATAAAGAACTGTCAAAAAAAAAAAAAAAAAAACATGGTGGGTACATACAATGGAATAATGAAATGCTCTGATCACATTTAGTGGGGAATGATGACAAAAGGTGCATTATATGTTTATGGGCACAAAACAATGATATGTGTGTGATCCTATTACTCCTGTTTTACAAGTTGCATGTGTAAATATAAACGTGACTAGAAAGACAACGCAAAATGTTAACAGATAATAGATTTATAGATAACTTAAATTTTTATTTTGCTTATCCAGGCATAACATTTCCTAAAATAACATGAATCACTATTATAATTAGAACGTTAAAAAGAAAAAATGACACAAAAACTCCCCAAACACATTTCCAAACAACTACCATAGTCCCATTCTCTTTAAAAAAAATTATTATGACAAGCACATTGTCTGTTTCAAATCATTATGCTCCAAGGATAAAATAGTACACCTCTCATTTTTTCATTTTGGTCAGACTGTGTGTGGGGCAAGCAAAAAAAAAAAAAGACATTCAGTCTGGAACCTTAAAAGTCTTCCTTTTAGCAAGATGCCATTTGTGGTGATGTACCACCTAGTAGCAAAGAGGCCAGCCTCTCCAGTTAAATATAGCCTAATTACATAGTTGATAAAAATAAAGGAAAATGTACATATTTGCTATGATTACTACTCATGCTCAAATAAAATCCTGTCTTTGAAATAGAAATGAAACTAGAAGTAAAAATAAAACAAGAAACTTAACTCACAAATGTGAATTAAGATAGAAGCAAATTTGGGAGGAGGTTATTATAGAGAAGCTGCCCTCTGTTCAGGGACAGAGGACATTTGCCCGGGGGTGGGGGGGGCAGAGTAACTCATCAGGATATACAGAAGTGTTATTATCAAAACCATAAGGATCTTGCAGAATATACACCTGAGTAGGTTAACAGAATGTGCAGAATGTCTGTACCTAAGTAAGTCAGCCAGAGCCAAGTCTGTTAACTATCCAGGTTAGGCAGTGCCCTTCAGCTTTCTAGCCATCTAAGTCTCTTGTTGCCTGGATGGTAATTACCTGGATTACTTGGTTGGCAATCCATGTCCTCTTAGTTTTTATTTTCCTCCCTCCTAATCTTTTGTTGTCCTTGTTCTTAAGATTTCTAAGAGGTTGCTTACTCTAGTCTCCTCCGTAGTTATCAGGAGGAGTTTGCTTCTCTTGTGAGAAACTGGTTTGAAAGATGAATGATTTGTACTTGTCATAACTCTTAGAAAGACTTCCACCAGGTGTACCATGAACACTGCACGGACCGTAGACGTCCATGCCCTGCAGGTTTCCAACATTCCTTCCCAGCAATCAGAAAGCAAGTTGCATATTAGCATATTTATAAAAACCTCTGTTTCACAAAGCAAAGTCTTTAAAGTCTTCTTTTAAGTCTTGGAGGGAGGGTGCCATGTAGAGAGAACAAAATGGAAGTCAAGAAACTAAATATTCAGGATTCCAAGAAGTTATCTGGTGTCCACATAGAAGAGATTACTAAAGTGCCAGGAATCACTGGAGAAAGAGAAAAGAAAGTGAAATGAGGGGTACACTAGTAGAAGGTTGTGCAACTGAATCTTGAGCAACATAAAGGAAGATAAAGCAAAGCCCGCAGAAGTTGGGAAAATGATCGCATTTGGGGTGAGCATCAAGATGGAAATCAGAGGACCTGCCAGGGAAACCTCAGAAACCACCCAAGCTCTAATGGGCTGTCACAAAATGGGATGGTGATGCTGACCATGTAAATAGGTCAGTCACAAGCTTTTACCTCAGACTTCTAAGGCATGCAAGGTCAGAGGCTACACCTCAGGCACTACCGGAAGGGAAAGTGAAAGGAATAAATGTTACTAATGTCATCTGCAGTGGCTACATCACTTTTCCTGAGCTAGATACCTTGGATGCCCCCTTGATCTCAGAATATGGCACCTTCAAGAGAAGGATGAGGTTTAGCACATGAGAAAGAGAACCTCCAAGGTTTTCCCTAACCTCCCTAAAGAATCTAAAGCTTGCTATAGGAAAAATTAAAGTATAATTCTTATCTTTGCAAAAAATCTTAGAGATAATAAACAATACCAGTTTTCCATCACATTTCTAAACAAATAAAATGTATTAAGGGAAACGTAAGCACATTGTGTTAGTCCATTCTTGCATTGCTATAAAGAAATACCTGAGATGGGGTAATTTATAAAGAAAAGAGGCTTAATTGCAGTTCTGCAGGCTTTACAGGAAGCATTATGCTGGCATCTGCTTGGCTTCTGGAAAGGCCTCAGGAAACTTAAAATCATGGTGGAAGGTAAAGGAAGAGCAAGTACATCACATGGCC
Organism: Sapajus apella; assembly: GCF_009761245.1. Classification (NCBI taxonomy): domain Eukaryota; kingdom Metazoa; phylum Chordata; class Mammalia; order Primates; family Cebidae; genus Sapajus; species Sapajus apella. The sequence continues at coordinate 4,690,370 of NW_022437027.1, forward strand.
ATTGCAGGAGCAAGCGACAGTGAGAGGGGAGATGCCATACACTTTTAAATGACCAGATCTTCTGAGACCACACTATTGTGAGAACAGTACCAAGAGATTGTGCTAATCCATTCATGAAAAATCTATCACCACGATCTAATCACCTCCCTGCAGGCCACACATCCAACACTGGGGATTATAATTCAACATGAGATTTAGCTGGGGACACATGTCCAAACTATATCACACGTGTATGCTTCCCAGTGGGGATACAACATTCATTTTTCACTTTGTTTTTCATGCACGTTGGTTAAATTATAATAATGTAGTAATAATGGAATAATATAATTTGCGTAATTGAGAGCAGCGAGAAATACGATGAAAACATGGAGCCAAGGAGCTTTCTGGGGAAAGGATCATGGGCAAAAAAATATTTATTACAATTAGGAAATCTGGTTTTAATTGGGATTATGACATTGTGATCTTTAAAAAGTCAATTGTGATCTTTAAAAAGTCACTTTGATTCTACGGCCCACAGTGAACTCAACCAGAATTTGCAGTTCATCTATACCCCCAGAACCCAAAAATCTCCTAGTACATAGTAGATATTATCAAGTATTTGTTGAAAGAGAAAAAAAAAATGAAGACACTGACTTAAGAGTCTCTCAAATCTGTTCTAACTTTCTAATGCTAGACTGTTCAATACAACAGCTACAAGGTACATGGGGCTACGTAAGTTTGAATTTAAATTAATTAAAATGTAAAATTTAGTTCCTCAGTCACACTGGCCGAATTTCAAGTACTCAATAGCCACATGTAGCTTGTGGCTACTGTACTTGACAGTCCAAAATTATGGAACATTTCATCATTGTAGTCAGTTTTGCTGGACAGGAGTGCTCTCGGACATGATGGAGGAGAAAGGCAATGCATTGTACCTTCCTGCAGACATGGCTCTCTGTTCTATGAAACTTCATGAAAGGTTTACAGAGGGAACACAAGGAACCCCAGCAGAAATTATGCATTCCCTTAGAGAACCCATCTGTTTCTGGCATGTTGAAAGCACTGCTTCTCAGGATAGTCTTTTCAAGAAATTGTGCTGAACTGGACTTCCACGTAGGAGAAAATCTAAGTGACCTTAGGTCTGACAATAGGTCATTAGATGTAACACCAAAAGCACCAAAGAAAAAAATTGATAAGTTGGACTCCATTAAATTACAAACTTCTACTCTAAGAAAGACACTGTTAAGAAAATGAAGACAAGTCAGACTAGGAGAAAGTATTTGCAAAATACATATCTGATAAAAGACATATCCAAAATATAAATAGAGCTCCTAAAACACAACAACAAAAATAACCTAATTAAAAGGTGGGCAAAATATCTGAACAGGTGCCTCATCTAAGACATACAGATGGCAAAGAAAAAAAAAAAAACATGAAAAGATGCTCAATATCGTATGTAATTAGGGAGTTGCAATTTGAAAACAATAATGAGATACAACTATATATACACCTACAATCCATACTAACACTACCAAATGCTGGTAAGAATGTGGAGCAACAGGAACTCTCATTCATTGCTGGTGAGAATGCAAAATAATCCACCCACTCTGGAAGACAGTATAAACAGAGTCTTATGAGACAAGGCAATGGTACTCCTTGGTATTTACTCAAATGAACTGAAAACTTTTGTCCCCACAAAAACCTGCACACAAATGTTTATAGCAACTTTATTCATAATTGCCTAAAACTGGAGACAACCAAGAGGTCCTTCAATAGGTAAATGAGTAAACAAACTATGGTACATCATGCAAAGCAGTATTATTATTCGGTGCTAAAAAGAAATGAGCTGTTTCAAACTACAAAGACATAAAGAAACATTAAATGCAAATTTCTAAATGAAAGAAGCCAATCTGAAAAGGCTATATGCTGTATGATTCCAACTACATGAAATTCTGGAAAATGTAAAACTATGGAGACAGTAAAGAGGTCAGCGGTTGCCAGAGGCTGAGGGTTGGGGAGGAGTGAATAGGCAGAGGACAGATTTTTTAGGGCAGTGAAAACACTCTATATAGTATTACAATGAGAGCTACATGTCATTACATATTTTTCAAAACTCATAGAATGTACAATATAAAAAGTGAACTCTAAACTACTGACTTTGGTTAATAATAATGTATCACAATGGCTCATTAATTGTACAAAGTTTACTACATTAATGTGGGAAACTGAGGGGTAGGGATATAGCTTATGGGAACTTTGTACTTTCTGCTCATTTTTTCTGTAAATCTGTAACTGCTCTTTTAAAAACGCCTAAGAATTTACCAGAAAAAAAAGGCCTTCTCAGAATTAGCTATAAACTCTTAGTAATAACTAAGACAGCAATAATCTGTTTTCAAAAAGTAAAACAAGAAATACTCCAATTGTGTGATTTAAGCTGCAGAGCAATACCCAAACATTAATGAAAAACAGCTTTCCCCATCCCTAGTTAGGTGGGGAAAGCTTTAAGAATAATGACAATCTGCTCAAATACAATCACTGATCTAAATTTGCCTTATAATTCGAAAGCACTTAAGCCTTCTAAAAGTAAAGAGCATTCTAAATGCAGCTTAATGTTGATGAAACAACATTTGTGGTCAGGGCAGCATTCCATTTTGCGGCATAACGTTTAGATCTGTAACTCCATCGCTGCCTCCTATAGCTTTCCTATTCAACATACATATTCATGAAGGTGACGCTTTATATAACAAATGGCAGGGTACACCTTATCCCTCATTGTGTACAACACAAGCACATGTAGGAAAGCTTAACTCAAGGCCTTAACAAGCATCTACAAAATTGTACCCTGATGAAACAATGCCTAAGACTTGCTTTACTGCCAAAATGACATCTTTTGGACATCCCTTAAGAACATACTTGTAGCTCAAGATTCACTTTAATAGTGCCCCTAATTAGACAGTTTCCCAGCTGCTTGTCTCAAGAAACCATACTATAAACCAGGTTTCTCTTTTTTAAAACCTTTCCTCAAGGAGAGACAGTTATCCTATGCTTTCTTTGGCTTGTGAGTCCCCGTTAGGTTCAAAATAGTAAAGCACCCTCAGGGACCAGTTGATTATGTTAAGAATGTTGGGGTACAAACCATATACAACAGAGGAAGGTGCAGAACACACCTCACAAGGCTTCTTAGCAACCCTGTTTTCACTAAATGGCTACACACTCCTCTTCCTCCCTTTCAGATCATCGGCTCCTTTACTACTGCTGCAACATATGATAATCGCTCTTTCCTTGAGTGTTTTCTGCTTCCAGTACCAAATCCAGATTGTTCTCCTCAGGGCCTCAGAGAAGGAAGGTTCTCCTAATCCAGACCTCAGATGCATCTTGCAGGATGCCACAACATCATCCTCCTTATCCTGTGGTCAAAAAGACTAAGTCTCTAGGGAGTTCTATAACTGGCTGCTCCCTGGCCTGGGGCATTCAGCCCAGCTTCTTATCTCATTTTTCCTGATTAGTTCTCTTTCCTGGCTCAGCAAAACTCCTCTTGCATGTATGGGCTCTGGCTCGCCCTGACTTGAGGGGACACAAAAGACTTCAAAGCCTCTTTTCTAGCAGAGCTACACTCATCTGCCACAAGTGGTATTAACTCTCTCCCAAGTTTAAGAAGAATACATGGTCCAGTGTCCTTTAGGAACTAAGACAGATCAAAGGCTATACCAATTAGCACCTGAAAGGAACTTAATCAGCATTTGACTATAAACCTGGTTAAATCCCATTTAAACATGAACTCTTTGAAGAGATGGGCTGTCATTTCATTGGTACATTTTAGAATCTAAAATTAAGTTTTAACGAGAGTAGAGACTTCTTTTGGAGACAGGGTCTCATTCTGTTGCTCAGGCTGGAGAACAGTGGCACAATCACAGCTCCCTGCAGCCTCGGCCTCCTGAGCTCAGGTGATCCTCCCACCTTGGACTCTCCAGTAGAGTAGCTGGGACCACAGGTGTGTGCCTCCATGCCTGGCTAATTTTATTTTTACTTTTTGTAGAGATGAGCTTTCCTTAAGTCACCCAGGCTGGTCTCAAATTCCTAGGCTCATGTGATCCTTCAGCCTCATCCTCCCAAAGTGCTGGGATTACAGGTGTGAGCCACCATGTCCGTCCGACACTTTATTTTTTGTTAACACCCCTAGCCACTTTAGTTACATGCCCTACCCAACCCGGCCAAATGCAAGATGATTTTAAAAAGAGGTATTTTAATCACCTCTTAAAACTACGCATCAACTAGGAATATAGTTAACATGAAGCATACCTACAAATAAGATTCTACCATAAGACAGAAAACTGTAGAAATAACAGGCGGGTTCACCAAAATAATTTTCTGCCATTTTCAAAATTCCATGGAAGTTTTATACCATGATTTTAAATAAAAACATCTCAATTTCAAACAACCTTTTGGTGGTTTCTGTGAATTACATCTAGAATTCAATGGGCTCTGCCTTGCTCCTGACTTAAGGAGACAGGGAAGAAGACAGCCAAGCCTTAATGGAACCTAGTTGGTCACTTTGAATGCCCTTCATAACATAGCACTCTGTTGCACAATAAATTTACTCTTCAGTCCTAACCCAAAGGATGTGAGATCTTTGAGCCTTTTCAAGTGAAAGCACCCAGAGGGCGGAGTTGACCTGAGAACTTGGCCTCAGAGCTCCTCCTCCAATCTCTGTTGCCATGACACTCAGCTTATTTGGTTTCTCTTTGTTGACAAGCATGTCCATGGCAATTCACAGCTGACACCACACATCTTCCACTTCTGCTCCCAAACACCAAATTAAGAAACTATTAGGAACATCTGTGTTTTATAAACAAACATGTAATAATTTGTTAAATTTGAGGTATGTTTAAAGTCTCAATCTAAATTCTCTTTAGAATATAATCAACTCTCATATAAATCAGTAAAAATGTTTTTGAGGACAAATTATTCAAATTAAGCATTTTGTCAATATTTCTTCAAGCTGAAGAGATCAAAGGATTCTCAGAATGCCAGAACAGCTAATTACTTGTAGAAAAAAGGAGGACGTTTTCATTAAAAAAAAAAAAAAAAAAAGTGAGTCTATAGTCAACCCTAAGATTTTTTCACAAATAAAATTTTAGTAGCAGGTTCAAGTACACCATTTAAAACCAAACTTAAGGCCTTGTTTTCTTGAGATGGAGTTTCACTCTTGTTACCCAGGCTGGAGTGCAATGGCGCGATCTCGGCTCACCGCAACCTCCGCCTCCTGGGTTCAGGCAATTCTCCTGCCTCAGCCTCCTGAGTAGCTGGGATTACAGGCACACGCCACCAAGCCCAGCTAATTTTTTGTAATTTTAGTAGAGACGGGGTTTCACCA